>NC_090872.1:42162823-42167823 GCF_036669935.1 Montipora foliosa
CTCAGTCCACCTTGGAATCTACTTATTTCAAGTCAATTATAATATTCCTAGTGTTGTGTTCAATATTGTTGTTTGGGGCTCTTGTTCCCCCGGACTCATTGAGGATCCTGAATGCGTTACGTTAAGAGCACTTAGGATAATATGCAAGCTACCCACGACCACACCACATAAGATCAAAAAATTGAGAAAGTGGAATTCCTGTTTCTTCTTATTATGTCAAGAGGCTTTTGGTGCTGACTTACCAAGCTTACCATGGTGCAAATTAGAGAGAGTTTAAACAACCTTATAACAAAAGCAAAATCAACCTACAACTTCAGCTACTCTCTACGTCTGGTGGTGCCAAGTGGCATGAGTGGTGCAGGATCGATCGGAGTTCGCCATGAGTGAAGAGCTAAAATTTATTTTGGGGCTGTGACCAAAAAACACAGTGAAGAAAACAAATGATAAGTGACAATATAATAATAAAGTATTCTCGTTTGTCTCACGATGTGGTCACTTGTGATGTAGATTGCGACTTGACCACATCGTGAGACAAACAAGAATACTTTATCATTATTGTACTTCACCACAATGAATAACAGCAACCTTTTTATGAATTATGAGTGCTGCAGAAAATATATTTTCAGTGGTTAATTTTGAAAGGAGCCTCATGGCTTTTTCTTTTTTGCCACAAACTTGATTTGTAAGTAGTAGGGAGACCAGGGTATCGCCACACATTTTTCCCAAAAATCGTCACTACAACCCCAGCCAAAAGTAGTTGGGACACTTGATCACAGATCCCCCATCCCCCCTAATCAATGTTGGAAGATATCACATTTTTTACATCAAAAAGAGAAAAAAAAATAACCCAATTATCAACATTGTAAGTGAAGGGGGGGGGGGGGGGGGGGAGAGCTTGCTCGCTGTCCTAACCATTTTGTCCGAGGTGCAGCTTGTCTGCGGGAACATTTGAAAAAGGCTGTTTCCGGTGTCCAGTTTTTCCATCTTCATATCCAATCTGATGCCTGCATGGTTACTAAGGTACGAATGTTCTACTCATAGTCTTCTTGTAATGCAAGAAGAAGAAACAGTGATGACTTTCAAGTCCATCTATTACTTAGGCCTTTTCCTTTACTCAACACTTTCAAGCTGTGCAGACTTTATGTCCATAGAATGGTGGATTGGACTTGACACCTATTGGATTTTGAACTACACTTATCGGACATGATCTTATGTATTAGGATTGACTATGTTTATAAACCATTTTGTAAACCCTAGGATTGACTGCAAAAACCAATTGCAATAACAGACCACATACTGTATATGAAGTGATTGTTGAATGCACTTTACATGTAATAATCTCAGATAACTACCAGTTTAACAATGATGTCTACGCAAGGAACATGGGCTGAACACATAATGATACAAGCTGTGGCAGATGCAATGAATTTTAAAATATATGTCATAGAATCAAGTCAAAATTTTGTGGACATGATTGGCTCGTTGAACGAGCAACTATGTCACAAATTGCTAGACCTGTATACCCTGTATACCTACCTGTTTACTGATCCGTTTTATAGTGATGATAAATGATCTTAACCCAAACCGGCCTAAACGGGCCAGTATTTTACTCTGTCTAACGCCAGACGCCAGACTTGTCAGTGGGGAAGCCCCAGGACTCAATTAGGGTTAATCACTCACTGGAAAACTACGTTCTCATTAAACACTGTTAATTGTGATTGTTTCAATACCAAGTTGACTTTGTGAAAACAGTTAACAAATATAGTCTTTATTATGTTTTATTTATTTATTATGTTCCAATACTTGAATTGACTTAATTTTGTTTTTGCTCATATAATCATTACTCTTACCTTGTATGCTTGATTGCAGGAATCATTCAACAGGCTGTCTTATTTGTTAGATGTGTTTACATTTACCCAGGATGACATGAGCCTTAACTCTACAGTGCTTAACTGGCCAAAAAACATTGCTCCCATTTTTGACCAGAATGACGAGGTATTGTATTTTTGTTTGTTTTCATTTTTGTGATTGTTGCATTGCATGTCCATATGGTGAATCAAAAGTTAGGGTGGTGTATTATAATTATGGTGACTGTAGTATTAAACAGGCCATAAGCACAGCATTGATAACAAAAGATGGAAGGTCCTTAGAAATTGCTGCTATGATCAAAAAATCACTTCCTTTTTTTCTTCATAGTTTGAAAGTGTGATTGCTTAAAACTTGATTGGCAAAATTCTGAGCTTTGATTTTTATCAAGAAGTTTTTTTTATTTTGAGTTTAGGTCTTGGATTTCACAGTCCACCATTACTTGCATGCCAAACTGACCGATTGGACCTCAGAGGGATGGATTGAAGTAAAATTGACGTCATTTACTCACTAGCTTAAAATTTGAGCGTGTAAACGTAGGCTATTATACATGCAAAACACGAGTTTAAAAGTCTCGAAGCCCAAAACTCCCATGCTGCATATTATTGAGTCTTTGACGTCATTTTGTCCTTGATCCAGCTCTCTCTATATTTTAAAGTTAGTAATGGCAGACCATTAGATAGGAAACTTTCTGTTAAGTAAATGGCGCAGTCTATTTGAGTCAGTCTTGGGGAAGTTCGCCATCTTTTGTTTCATATCTTTTATTCGACAAGTAACACACTAGCCAATGCGAAAGCCCACTGCTGAAATCCCATTGACAATCTGCACATCAGATAAATGGATCCGTGTGTGTGTGATATCACGCCCTTGATGTTGAGTCCTCCTGTGATGGTTTATTACCACATCTGTGATTTGTCCTTTCTTGGCAATATCAATGGATGTTTCTCATAATTTGTCTGCTATCAACATGTCTATTTCTGCCTTCAACACTGAGGATACTGTCTCGATCAATAAATGGGTCAAGTCGACGAAAGTCACTTGTCTTCCTGACTGAGCCTTTGTTTCCTCTTACGTGGTATCAGATTGGAGTGATGTGATCTCTCCCGCAAAGGCATCCTTCTGAACGGCCTTGATTATCTTGACTTCTGCTAAACAAAGCTCTTCAATGCTGACTGGATCAAGAGACTTGTTTCCCAGGTCCTGCTTCATTATCTTGCAAGCAGAGATCTTGTATTTTCTTTGTTTTCAAAGGGGGAGTACCATGGCTCTTTTGGCTCGATACCAATCTGAGAAGTACTGTAAGCATCCCAAAAGGTCGGCATAGGGCTTCAGCTTGGTTGAAAGAAAGATGACTTTCTCATCTTTGGGATGACTTCCAGATCTTGTAGCCATTTGATCGTGTCCAATTTGGGTATCAAAAGATGTTATATATCCCAGAAGTACTCAGGTGTCACACACAATGCCAGTATATCAGCCTGGGTGAACCAGAAAGGATAGAGAACATTATTGTAAAAAGACAATGCAGACATAACAACGCTATGTAAGATAACAACGTTTTAAATCAAAGAGTATCTTTGCTAATATACAAGATGGCGGACTAGAGCAGGAAAGACATCAACAACACTAGTTCCAGTTCTTTATCCGAGCTTATTATGACATCCCTCCTCTTTAAAAACAGAACATAGGTGACGATAGTACCAGAGATAAAAGTCCCTGACAGCAGTCAATTTTACCTCAACGATAAATAATTATTGTTTGCAAAGTGAGAAAGTCTTGTACAGTCACTGGAAATCTAAGTTAATGTACCAGCTGGTAAAACAAGTAAGCATGAACTAGAACAAATTTCAACTGGTGTAGGGCCTGGATTGCCGGTACAGCATAAACGAAGATTTCAAACACTATTCCATGAAACGGACAGGTCTGATTACAGCACGGCCACTCATTGTCCAGTAGGTCTTGGTATCCTGACTGGCATCGGCCTCTGGAACTAACATCACAATCTGGTACAGGTTCAAACATAATACTGTGAGGTGCCTTAGTAGATTCTGGAACGTCGGAAGATACCTTGGCAGGTGATTCATCACATTCCAGCTCTGAGGGCTCGTCTTCAGGAGTCACAACTTGCCCAGTGTTAACTGAACGAAGGTGGTGTCCATTTCGGCAGAGAAGTGAGCGTGACTGAGTTTGGACCTTGTACAATCTGGGTTCTGGTCTTGTGCTACTTGTGATCCTTGGGAACCATTTCTTCGTGGTCTGGTCTTGTATATGAACAGGCTGCCCTACTCTCAGGGGAATAAGGTCATGTACGCTCCTATTATGGTAGTGCTTTGTGAGCTGTTGATGCTCCATCAGGAGCTGGGCAATCTTGTCTCTGTCCAGTGCTTGGTTTCCAATCTTGGTGGGAAGATTGGACTGATGCTTGCACTGATAAATTAATTCAGCTGGAGATTGGATGTTTGGATCTATAGGAGTAGCTGTTAGACATAACATTGACATGTTTTGGTCCTGCCCAGATTTCCTAGCCTTGTTTGAAGTGTCTTTGACGTCTGAACTTGTCGTTTAGTGAGCCCATCAGATTTTGAGTATCACGGGCTGGAAGTTGTGTCCTGAAAAGCCCATTCTTCAGAAAACTGCTTGTGGCTGTGAGAGTCATATTGGGGGCCATTGTCAGAAATGATGACTTCTGTTATTCCTTGTTCAGACATCACACACTTTGTAAGCTTGACAATCATTTGTCCCGTGGACTGTCCACTTGGTATCTTCTTGATTATGGGAAATTTGCAGAAATAGTCAAACATGAGTAGGCATTCATCCCCATTCCATGAAAACAGGTCAGTTCCCAACAACCTGCCACGGTCAAGTGGGTATTTCTTGTTGTTCGAGGGTCTCAATGGCCTTTGAATTTTGGCTTTCTTGACAGATTTCACATTTCTGCTCCCTGACCTCAATATCCTTGTTAATGCTTCCCCAATATACACTTGACCTTGCTCGTAGTTTACACTTCTCCACACCTTGGTGAGCCTGATGTATCTTTTCTATGATGTCACCTCTTTTTGTCTCTGGGATAATCACTCGTTCGCCCTTGAGAATCAGACCATTCTCAATAGACAGTTCATCCTGATAAGGCCAGTATG
>NC_090872.1:42175323-42177823 GCF_036669935.1 Montipora foliosa
TAGGCACAAAGAAACAAATGCCATAGCCTGCTGATATTGTACTATACAGGTCACATGAAAAATGTCTTGGTTAGACCTTCAGTATATGTTATGACACACTATTTCCTATAACGCAACACTGTTATGCCTTCATATATAACATATTTTTCTTCTTAGCGGCAAACAAAACTAACGTCGTATTCTTCACCTAGAGCATGAATATGTTCTTCATCTTCAGAACTGCAAGATAATTCGAAAAACTGAAGGTGATTCAATTTTTGCAAAATTAGTCATGTCTTTTCTTGCAAGGCTTACACCAACCAGGCACAGAACATTCAATGAGCATGAAGAGGCTGTATTGGTTGCCACTTGATTGGCAATGAATCCTAGCTACTCTGTTCAGTGATAATATTCTAAGATTTTTTATTTGTGCATTAAAAGTGCGGTACAACGACAGGTGTTTATTTTTTGACAGTCATTAAGGATCAAGGTTTCAAGAGGAAAGGAATCAGTCAATAGGAAATTAAGGGATGATATAGTTTGCCCACTTAAATCCAAATATCTCACATGTTTAGAAAATCCTAGTCTATTTCTTATTAATTTTTCCAGCCTCCTTTTTGATGTTCTCATTTCGATATATCTTATGGATAAATATCTGAACCCACTGGAGTGTGACATGATGTTAATAAAGTGTTCTTCTCTTAAATATCTTATGTGCCACTCATCATGAAGGAGGCAACTCCACAGAATTTTATCATCGTTTACAATAATATGCCTCCACCTTCTTGAGACCAGGCACAACGTTTTAAGAATTTCTTTAAGGCAGAAGTTTTTAAACATCTTGACCAATACTTCATCAGGCAAAGCTGTGTACATAACGAAAATAATACCAGTCATTCTTACTTGGAATTCTCCAGATATTTGAATAATTCGAATTTACTCTTTCCTAATACTGGTCGATTGGGTCAGCAAAATAAGTTCACCATTCAGATAAATAAAAATAAGAATATTCTACCTTCGATCTCGGACACTCCAGCTTGATCGTCTGAGATGCTGAGTTTTGGTAGCTTGTTAGGAGGAGCAGAACAACTGCTTTCTGTGTTCAGGATTACAGTTCACTTAGTGAAGTATTAATTAATATCATGATCAATTTTAATGTATGTCTCGGTTTAATGGCAATTTTATTTCTGCTTACCTTCGTGAATACCTTCATTACTCGCGGATTCTTCAGACCTTGATTGCGCTGAACCTGCAAAGTGCTAATATTCGAAAGAAATGATATTCTCTTCAAGATGGCGGCACGATGGAAAACGTAGTTTGTTTACGGATTGCACGGTATGTCGAGGCTATTGATTGTTGAAAGTAGTTATTGGTGTAAAAGAATTAAATGAAATGACTTTTTTAGAAAAAGGAACCACAAACGTACCTGATTTCTTTGTATAAAAATCTGTTATTTCCTTAATTTCTCAATGTTGACACATTTCAACAATACTCAAACATTCGCCTGGTCCCAATCCCACTCATTTGCTTTGATTGAACGTCACCTATTCATGTCGCCTGTTATATCTGATCCTAAAACGACCTTCTTACAAGTAATACCCTGCACAAAAGTTGCAAAATGTACTTGACAAGCAGTCGAATAGTGGAAGTGAATCAACTTCGTAAAAAAAAAACAATTTTCTTTATTATTTTAGGAAGAATCAAACAAAAAACCAAACAAATGCTGCTCAAAATGGGGGTTGCAACCCCGTCAACCCCTCCCCTGGATCCGCCTCTGTTCAGGCACTGATTTAATTTAATAACTACTACACTGTAAGTTAACCATCTCATCAACTTCCTTCTTAATATGCATCCTTAATGTGTACAGTATTGGGAATTTGTAAGGTGCATGAACCGCAGGAGGCACATCAAGGTCAGTGACTACCGTATTTACCCGTGTATAAGTCGATCCCGTATATAAGTCGACCCCCCATGGCAAAAAAATGCAATTTCTTAATTTCTTTGTTGAAATCATTTTGTTACTGGGACACTAATCTTGTATTCTTCGATTTCTGGAAGTGCGGATACACAAAAAACTCAGGGCCTCATTAGCGCTTAATAGTTTTGTGGTTCAGCAGTTGTTGTACATGTATATGCGAGCATTTTGTCCTTGAGTTTCGAAAAAGTTCTCAGAAAATCGAACATGTAAACCTCAAAGTAACCTGTTTTGTTGTTCAATGATAAAGAGCTTTAGAGGATAAGCACAACATCACGAAGCAGGAGTCAATCTTTGAAAATAACTTGCGAAAATGTGCAAAGTTTAATTGCTCCTTCACTTATAATTTGTCACATGATAAACAAAACAAAACTCATAAACCAAACAATATGAAGTTTGCAAAAGCATTTAAATCAGCCAGGTTTGTATAAAGAATAAAAAACAATCACTACCAACCAGCATTTTCACGCAACACGAGTGACAATGCTTGCACGCAAACACGAGGTATTGCGCCAGGTTACTAAGCCGTTGAACGATCGAGTTTAT
>NC_090872.1:42182823-42197823 GCF_036669935.1 Montipora foliosa
TCCCATGTATAAGTCGACCCCCCATTTTTGATGGCAAAAAACGCAATTTCTTAATTTCTTTGTCAAATGTTCATGGGACACTAATCTTGTATTCTTCGATTTCTGGAAATGTGGATGCACAAAAAAATCAGGGCCTCAAGCGTTTAATAGTTTTGTTGTTCAACAGCTGTTGTACACATTGTATATGCGGGCGTTTTGTCCTTGAGTTTCGAAAAAGTTCTCTGAAAATCGAACATGTAAACTTCAAACTCACCTGTTTCGTTGTTCAAGGATAAAGGGCTTTAGAGGATAAGCACAATGCAACATCACAGAAGCAGGAGTCAATCTTTGAAAATAACTTGTGAACGATGCGAAAATGTGCAAGGTTTAATTGGTCCTTGACTTACAATTTCTCAAATGACAAACAAAACAAAACTCATAAACCAAACAATACGAAGTTTGCAAAAGCATTTAAATCTGCCAGGTTTGTATAAAGAATAAAAAACAATCATTACCAACCAGCATTTTCACGCAAACACGAGTGACGATGCTTGCACGCAAACACGAGGTATTGCGCCAGGTTACTAAGCCGTTGAACGATCGTGTTTTATTCGAAGAAACAGAAATGCCTTATAGAGCTTTCCGCCTTTGGAAAATGAAAATTTCCAGTGTCTATTTCAGATTTGTGCTTGTGAGTATCTTCAACATTTAGAGTTGGACAAATCCTTTTTTATTTCAACTGGAATTGCTTACATTCGTTTTGAAGTCTTTTGTCATTCATTTTGAAGTCTTCTACAATGTACGTCGGCTTTTGTCCATTGCGTTCGTTATGCCCAAGACAACATTATTATGTTAATTTTGAATAAATTATTTAGCTGGAACTTGGCTCAAAATCTTTGACCCGTGTATAAGTCGAGGGCGATTTTTGGAGCTTCTTTTGAGGCCATAAAAGGTCGACTTATACACGGGTAAATACGGTATTCATATTGAATTTATTAAAGACAAAAGAAGATAAATAATTATAACTACAGTGACTCTTGTTGTATAAGCTAATGAAATTGTTACAATGTTATTTAAAGTGCACCTAACCCCAAAATATTTTTTTTTGCTAAAATTAATCTTTGCAACTGTTCGAAACGCATTGCGGCCATTTTTTCATTTTTCTAACAAATCCTGGCATTTTATAGGCTTTGAAAGTTGCGAAAATCCAAGCATCTTTTGTTCACGACTGAGTCAGAAGGGGAGTGGGTCTATTCCTGATTTGACGTCACAAACTACTTTGCATGCATGTTTACAAAGAGTTAATGCAATGTAAATCAGTTTGTGACGTCAAATCAGGAATAGACCCACTCCCCTTCTGACTCGGTCGTGAACAAAAGATGCTTGAATTTTCGCAACTTTCAAAGCCTATAAAATGCCAGGATTTGTTAGAAAAATGAAAAAATGGCCGCAATGAGTTTCGAGCAGTTGCAAAGATTCAATTTAGCGAAAAAATTATTTTGGGGTTAGGTGCACTTTAAAAAATACATACTATTGAGTCTATGAGGAAATAAAATATAAAGTATAAAGGATAAAATATTTAAGTAATGATCCGTGTAAGGTGGATAGCAATTTACTTTGTTATGCGGCAACCGGGCTTTCCCCACATAGGAATGTTATCATTTTTACACAGAGAATGCATAAACCTACAGGAAGGCAGTTAACGCACTAAAATTCATTTACAGCCCACTTTGAAAGGGTGTTTTTTTATGTTAAAAGATTTTGACCAATCACAAGAGTTGAAAACAAAAGCCAAGAAACGTTTACAATTTTACATGTTCCCCAAACACGATTTCTGTGGAATTCATTTAAACTGAGACCAGATGAAAGATGGAAGATGGTTGGAAAGTAAGGATGAGTACACGTATAATACTGCTTTATGAAGTTTTGTTAACCGTTTGCTGTTTAAGCCAATCAGAAGTAAGTACAGACAAAAGAAAAGTTATCACCTTTTTTCATACCAATTAAATTCCAACACGTTCGTTGCCGTTGTTGCTATCGTTCTTATCTGGACCGTTTCTTAACTAGTAATCTGCCCATTCTTCATTACACAAAGTGGCTAACTCAGGTTGGTGGCAAAATTGAAACATTTTCTCTTAAGATTTTAGAGACTGGGCACTCCATGCAAGAAGTGCCAGCAAATCCCTCTGTAAATTTCCAGACCATTCCATGAAATGGTAATGAAAATACTGCAAGGCAACAGTAAACTTAAAAATGTGTTTCATGGAAAATAATCATTCTATTGCAAACACTAATGTCTATCTTTTCAGTTCCAGTTGATGTTGTATGTTTACAGTCGCTGGGGTATTATGTTGTGTTAATCTTTTTGTCTCAGGCGAGTTGAAGAGTTTAAAGAGTATGGTGATATGGATTTGATGATGCAGTATGTAAGGGAAGTGCAAACAGTTCAAAAGAAACTTGGTGATTGTGTGGAATCCATTGGTTTCATTAATGAGGTCTGTTACTTAATCTTTGCTCAAAGTATCAGTAATTTACTGTATAGCCTGCATTCGTGATATTGATCACTGGATGGTTCTAAATAAATTGAAAGTGAACTACGAGAAACAGGCATTGATGTTAGTTAATATAATATTGAGGCTCTTGTTGTCTCAAATGAACTAGTTGAATGTTTTTCAACTGTTAAGAATATTGGTGTTCTCTTTTCTACCTCATGTCACTAACCCTTTGACACCCAAACTGGCCTGAACCAGTCAATGGGGAACCCCTGGGAGTCAATGGGTTAATCACTCACTGAAATTCACTGAGGCATTTCCTTAGCTGTTAGCTGTTTTAGCTTAAATTATATTTTTTATCAATGTTCTTGCTTAGTCTTAATTTTCTCATGTTGATAGCTATAACCTTTGGGATAGCACTATATAAAAGAATAATGATGACAATCCTTATGATAACAAGGATAATGATAATGATAATAATAATGATAATAATAATCATAATAATCATAATAATCATAATCATCATAATCATAATCATAATGATAATAACAATGCGAGAATGTGGAGAATCCAGACATGATGGTAAATGAACATCGCTTTCGGGGGGATTCTGGGGTTCAAACAAGCCCAGTAGTGGAGAAGGATGACTTGCCCACTCTGAACAGTCATTTTCCCACGTGGTAGTTAACAGCACGGAAGAGATACTAGCAAGTTTTAAGAATGGGGAAGAATCCCCACGGAACTCGAGAAATATTGAAAGAAAACGGTTGACAGAGAAAGTGGATAAGGTAAACAAAGCTCTCGCCATTAAAGACACCAAAGATATTACCCATACCAATGAGCTGTTGCTTGCTGCAGGACGGGTGGTTGCCAAAAGACGTGGTGTTAAACCAAAGCAGAGGAGCAGAGGGTCAGTACCTTGATGGAAGAAGAGAGTAGAGGGTCAGGTTATGCAACTTAGGAAAGACATAAGTAAGCTAGAAAGGTTGAAATCTGGTGAACTTAATAGCACAGCAAGAGGCTAGAACGGAGATACTCTTTGAATAAGAAGGGACTTCCAGTTGTATCAGAGGAGCTTAAGCAGATGGTATTGGTAAAGAGTCGGAAGATCAGGAGATATCAAGACAGGACTGTACATTATAAGCAAAACAGGATGTATCAGTCGAACCAGAAACGTCTTTTTCAAAAGATTGAAAACATGGAAACTGACAACACTATAACACTGGATGCTGATGAAAATAAAGCATTCTGGGGCAACATCTGGGATAACCCAGTGGATTAAAACAGTGGTGTTGATTGGCTTAAGGAATTGGAGGACAGACTGTCGGGGGTGCAAGGCACAATGACATAGTGATTTCACCAGCAGAAGTGATAAAACAGCTGAGAAAGATAGCGAATTGGAAAGCCCCTGGCCCAGATGCTTCACAAGGATTTTGGTTGAAGAGTTTTACACCATGCACAGAAATAATAGCCTTGCAATTGAAAGACTGCTTGACTACAAGCCAAATTCCTTAATGGTTTACAACAGGCAGAACGACATTGATTCTTAAACACAAAGAAACTTTAGAACTTCCAACTTTAGACCAATAACATGTTTGCCTTTAATGTGGAAACTTTGTACTGGCATAATGGGAGACGAGCTGTACAACCATTTGGAGGGGGAAAAGTCTACTACCTGAGGAACAGAAGGGTTGCAGAAGGAAGTCCATAGGCACAAAGGACCAACTATTAATTGATAAGATGGTTATTAGAAATTGCAAGAGAAGACAGACTGGGCTTGGGAAGGCGTGGGTTGAGTACAAAAGGGCCTATGACATGATTTGGAGCAGCGACGAATATGATCGCGTTATTGGAAAAAAGGAGAGTGGAGTTAATGACAGGAGGACAGACCTTGGGTATTGTTAATAGAAGAAGGGAAATTTTCCAGGGGGATAGCTTATCCCCACTGTTATTCGTTGTGTCCCTTATTCATTTGTCCATGGTATTGGGGCAAATGAAGGTTGCTTATGATTTGGGAAATAGGGAGGGCCTAATTAATCTCCTATTTATGGATGATCTAAATTATATGGAAAGAATGAGAAGCAAGTAGACACCCTGGTAAATACTTTCCGTATTCTCAGCAAAGGCATTGGAATGGAATTCGGAATTAGCAAATGTGCTGTGCTAATTATGAAATGGGGAAAAGCATGCACATGTGAAGGTATTGTTTTACCGCATGTCCAAGTCATCAGAGGGCTTGAGGAAGGTGATGGGTACAAATATCTAGGAGTACTGGAGGCAGATGATGTGAAGCATAATGAAATGAAACAGTCAATGTCGAAAGAGTATTTGAAGAGGATCAGAAAGATTCTTAAATCAAAGGTGAATGGTGGAAATATTGTGAGCGCAATTAATTCAAAAGCAGTTTCATTGGTACGATATGGGACAGGTATTATCAAATGGAGTAAGGATGAATTAAGAGCATTGGACAGAAAATCAAGGAAGCTGTTAACGACACTTCATCCTCAAACAGATGTAGACAGGCTATATGTCAAGAGATCACAGGGGGCAGAGGCTTAATTAGTGTCGAAGATTGTGTGAACATGGAGGTTGGTAGTTTCTATCAGTATGTGGTAAACAGCCCTGAAAGTTCATTCACTTATGATGAGACAAAAACCACATTGACGGGCCAAGGAAAGACAACCGAAGTAGATAAAGCAAGCTCCAAACTGATAGGACAATTCCTAACACCAATAATAAAACAACCGCTAAAAAACAGAATACAAAGACCAAAAGTGGCTAGGTGCACTAACTACTCTACAGTACGATGATGTTGACATCGCAGCGGACAGTCTTGCACTTCTGCAAACATGGAAGAACATTCCAGATATATTGCTTAGTGTTAATACAAGTATAAGACAGCAACTATTACCAACTGCTGCTTATAAGAAATAATATTTAACAATTAGACCCATAGCCCGCAAGGGCTACGGGTCAATAGCCCATGAGGCAAAGCCGATTATGGGCTATTGACCCGTGGCCCTTGAGGGCGAAGGGTCTAACTGTTTTAGTATCACCCAACTAGTCAGACAGAAAAGGCAATAACAAAGTTAGCAAATGCAAGTTCAAGAAATATTTATTTGCGAATGAAAAGAAAGGAAGCGTCACGCTTTTCGCTACTCGAGGACTATTAATAATAGTCCTCTGGTAGCGTAGCCAATCAAAATGCAGGATTTGCATTAGTCCACTAGTTTGGTGATACTAAATAGATTTAGCCAAGCCTAAAAGCGCAGCTCCCTGGTCATTTATTCTTACTGCCTGTATGGTTTGTGAAAATGTTTCCGGTTGCTGCTTTAATAATTAAATCATTTTCTTTGCTTTCTTCTATAGGAAAATTCATTGCCTAAGTAGTGAATTCCACGGTAAATTCTACGTTAAAAACCAATATGGCATGAATCATGAAGCGATGAGTGTGACATCGGTTTTTCCAGTGAAATTTACTTTGCAATTCACCAGTTTGGCAAATTATAATTTTTTCTTGAACCAAATGAGCTTTAAAAGAAAACAAGCATTAAGCACAACCTCAGCGAGCGAATTGAAAAGGAAAAAAAGCCATTTCAGAGTCAACTGTCAATAGCTAGCGAAGAATTTTATTGTAAGAAAGGACAATGGAAAAAGAACTTGACATATTGTTAGAGTTCAACGTCACACGCAAGAAAAGGCTATAAGAAAGCTGACACTTATAACATTAACTTAGCCTAGGGTGATACATGTACCCCGCAAAGTTATAAGATGTGACTCATCAAACAACTTAAAATAATAATAATAATAATAATAATTTGTTAGGTTTTAGCAGATATAGTAAAAGTCGTCAGTATGTTAAATTTGCGGCCTATAGGCTACACCTTATGCGCCCTATGGAGCCTTAACCGCTTATTAGAGCATTCATACATATTTACTGCCCATAGTAATAAGTAGGTTGGATGCTACATGTATATTTTGGTGCCCGCTAGTTTTAGTGTTAGTACTGAAAGCAAGCCGAGCACTAAATGCAGTTCAAAAGTTAACTAACATATTAACCTGCTTTTGTTGCTGGATGAAGAAGGCAAGCTAGTGCCTCATAGCAAGCATTTCATCGATTTTTAGTATTGTGAATTACTTGTTTGATTTGGCTATCTATTTGATTAAGAAATATGGTTAGGATGAGAAAAGATAGGATCAAATGGACAGAGGAAATGTCTAGAACAATATCCTTTTGGAGTGTAAAAAGAATGCTTTAACTATCTCAAAATCAGACCAAGTACCAAGACGAGAATGGAAGGAGAAAGGGTTACATGCCTTTGTGTATCATCATGAAAGAACTGTGGGATGACAGTGAACATGCTAATTTACAACTTACATCACAAAACCTACGAGATCAGGCATCTGAAGGCTAGAAAAGGCACTGGGGAATGTAACTGAATTGATTTTTAATAACTTGAGAGTTGAAAACATTGAAGAACAGCAACAAGAACAACGAATGGAATCAGGAAACTCAGATTTAAAGGCAGGTAATGAGTGCGAAGAGTTACCAACAAGCGTTGAAGATTCGCATAAATTATGGGATGTGCACAGTCAAAGGACTAGATTGAATCAATGAACAAAGCGCTATTGTCTATAAATCAAACTCAAGGTGATTTTAGTACGTGGGTCATTATACGAGAACAAAAGAAAGACCAACCAATTGTGATATTGAGAACACCAATCATTGCATAACGTCATTGACGACGTGAGAAAGCATGTCAACTAACAATAAGCCATTTGAGTTCTTATAAACTGCTAGTTGTGTTCTGTATGCTGTTTGCCTTTTTATTATCTAAACGCTGGAGAAAGCGTCCAAGTGGGAAACAGAAAGAACATTAGTAAACTGGAATGAATTAAAACTGATTATGAAAAGAAAGTCAAGGAATTAAGAATTAAAGCAAATTTCAATCACAAAGGAAGAAGTTGAGCACATCAAAGCTAACCGGAAGTTAACAACACGGGGAAGAAGAAATAGAGTGTTCATAACATCGCAATGTAAAGACATGTCTGTATCAGGACTAATAAGTTTTATGGAGAAGAGTAAGTGTGCACTATGAAATCAAGATTATTAAAGAATCAGTTTAGAACTGATCCCTCTAGGGCCTATTGCACGTTGAGTGAATTAGCAAAGCATAATGAAAACAACAGAAGACCAGTTTACAAGAACAAAGAAAATGTGCAACAGGAAAAACAGTTTTTTGATGACGTCGAAGAAGCCACAGGTTTTTGGAAAGAGTTATGGGGGCAAAAAAGCACAGGGAGCACATCAGCAAAATGGCTAATGGAGATCAAAAGTGCCATACATAAGGGTATGAGAACATCAACTGAGACAGAGTGGGTTGTTCGACACAGGGTGATGGAGTTAAAGTCATCCAATAGTAAATTTATGGTGGAAGAACGCATATTCATTGCACAAAGACTTAGTGATATGTTTCCAATCGATTACCAATAGAAGAGAGGAATAATCTGAATGGTTTGCTGGTGGATGAACAGCTCTTATACCTACTTGAAGATTTGCCAAACTTTAATTTTGAATTGTCAGACGATGTTATGTCCTTATCAAAGAACATTTTATAAAAAACTGGTTTACTAAATATTCTTATATCCTTATTATTCCAAAGAATATTTTGAGAATAATTAACATCAGAAAAGGTCATTCTAAATTTCGCCCACCTTCTAAGAAGCTCTAAGTAAAATTACTAATACTTAACTCAAGAGTAAAGTGGACGGGTAAATCAAATTAAATTCATGATGAAAATATCTCCATTGTGTTTTGCATTTTAATCAGTAAAGATCTGTACCAAAAGTTTATGAATTCTTATTAGCTGAGTAGGAGTCTGTATTAGAAGTTAATACAATATTGATTAGTAATTCATCAACCCCAGCCTTTCCCTGCTACCTATTCAATCCCTCCCTGTGCTTTCAGACAGTTGATTTGTATTGGGGTTGTTGATTGGTCATAACTCTTATGAATTATTAATAAATTTGACAAATAAATTAACTGCATGTAAAGAAGCAGTCCATTGGGGTGCAGAATTTGAGTATTATGGATGCCTATTATCCCTGATTTTTTTTTGAATTGTTTATTGTAGAATTTCAGTTTAAAACATGTTCAATATGCACTGTAATACATAAGTTTTTCAAAAATGCGGTTAAAAACAGAAAGGGATGATATTGGTCTATAATTAGATACATCTGATTCTTCATCACTTTGATATATTGGGATTACTTTAGCAAGCTCAAGTTTGGAAGGATATACATGTACGCCGTTTTCGAGTGATTTGTTTATGAGCAAGGATAAAGGCTGACTAATAATGAATTGAATGGTAGAATTACTTGAATGAGGGACACTGTTTTTATAGTAATTCAACAGGTTCTAGAAGCTGTACTTGAACTTGCATATCACAAAAATTAGTTAACAAGTTACTGATTAAAATAAATATTAGTGAGAAATACGTAACAGTAATTATGACATCACACTCTGCTCTCCTTTGTAATAATTAGGAAGAGGATTTGTTTAAGTGGGAGCAAACAACCTATCCGGAAGTGGAAGCTGTCACTAAAGCTATTGAGCCATACCAAAAGCTCTTCACAACTGTTGTCAAATGGCAGAGAGCAGAAAAAAAATGGATGGATGGAGCCTTTCTTGAATTAAATGCTGAATCAACAGAGGCAGAGGTACACAATATGATACATACTTAATTGACCTCTCCCCACAGGGGCTTTTTAGGGCCAATGAACAGAATAACAACAACAACTGTTAAGAATCCCTACTGGCCAGAGGCAAACCAGTGCAATAATAATTATTTTGTATTTTGTAATTTAATTATTTAATTATTTTGAATTTTGTAATTTGTAATTATTATTTACAAGTGCAGCTGGGAAGTTGAACCAGGGACTACCTGGAACAAATTCAACGAGTGGTCAGAGCAGGTCTTGAACCCGGGATCTCCAGATCTCAAGGCAAGCGCCCTAACCACTGGGCCACACTGCCTCCTTGTAATAGTTGAATTTTAGGTTTTTGATCAGTTTGAAAAAATGCAACTAAGCATAGAACCTGCCTGTCAAACCCAGCTTGCCTCCCGTCAAAACTTGCTGAGTAAAAAAAAAAGGAAAAAATTAATGACTACTGGGAGAGGGGGAAGGGAATGGCTAAAAAACCTGAAAATTATGCTCTGTACAGTAGAATAACCTACAGTACCGCTCGAAACTATTAGTGCATTTGCATGTGGTAATACCTCGTCTTTGCCGATAGTGTTTACCGCGAAATCACCTAGGTTGGATGAAAACCACAACCGAGGCAAAGACGAAAGCAACCGAATGCCGCGGCCGACTTAATTGCGGTAATGTGCCGCAAGAAAACAATGGTACTTTGCAAAGCATTGTTTAATATTATCACACCTAGCTCCCCAAGGTAAAGAATGAATATCCAAACTGTTTTTCACAGCACCGATGCAACACAACGCACTGTTTAATATATTCATCTCATTTTGCTGTGACAGCTGAGAACAGAGAATGTTGATAACCTTTCATGATGCCTAATTCTTACATCGTTATGTTTAATAACTTGTAAGTTTTTCGCTATCATGATGAACAGTTCTTCCAAAGGGGTAAAAGGACATTTCTTTTAAAAAACTGTGTGGATTATACGTAACTTAAGTCGCCGCCAGTGCAGTCCGACAGGAAATATGTATATTTAGAATAAAAAGCGCTTCAAATTTTGCGTCCAGTCCAAATAGAAATGTTTACGGGATAGTTGTTGAAAAGCTCTAACTTTGAACTAAACCTTACTACAACATGTAATGACTTAAAGATTACACCAGCCAAGAACCGTAACTGTATTCCCTAAGTTTCTTGAGCAACTCCTGACCACTCCTTGTCAAGTTTTAATTACGATCATTTCTGATTCAAAATATTAAGTGGCAGGTAATTCAGCAGTTGAGCTTGAAATTCATTCCTCTGAATTGTTAAGATTAACTTAAATTAATGCTTTAACGATCACACTATAGACAAGTTCAATGAAGCCTCTGCCAATTTGGTGAGTTAAAACGTAAATAAACTAAGCTGCATGCTTCCGTCACACAAGCGAGAGCGATAGCTCATGAAATACGTTGTTCGATTCAAACTGCTTAACAAGTTTGTAACAAATGGAGAGCCACGTTGCTCAAACGGCTGACAATTACTTGTAAAGTTAATCGTTTTCTTCCATCTTTCGGTCGATAAGATCGAAATCACTTTCGCGTATCTTTCAAGGCCGGCCGCTAGGCGAGCAGCGTCACCGTTAAGACTTGTTTTCCCAAACACGTGTAAATTTCTTGATAGAATTTCTGTTGATCTTTATAACATCTGTATTAAACAGATTTCGAACAACTTTTAGAAATCTTGTCATTTGCTGGAAAAAGAAAAACGATCAACGCTTTATGAAAGCGACTTTATTATAATCGAATGTGCCAAACTTTGCAGATTGTAAATACGGCAACTACGCATACTAATTATCGCTGCGATTGATCTGCAAAAATATGCAGATTTCTGTGATAGCATCTGCTCCAAATAAAAGCATACTGTGTCCTCTCTTAACCGCGGCATAAATCAACCGGAAAAAATCTACGGCTTTCGGTTACCGTAGACGAGGTTTTACCTCAGTCAAACTGGGGATTGAACCTGCGGTTTCACCTAGTCAGAACTGCAGCAAATGCACAAATAGTTTCGAGCGGTACTGTAAGTATAGTGCTGTTGTGCAGGTAACCCCCTCCAGCACTCAAGCCACTTACAGGCTCAGCACCTGGCCAAAAAACCGTAGCAAGCACATGCAAAGTACAACACCGTGCCATGCCAGGAGGCAGTGTGGCCCAGTGGTTAGAGCGCTTGCCTTGAGATCGGGAGATCCCGGGTTCAAGACCCGCTCTGACCACTCGTTGAATTTGATCCCGGTAGTCCCTGGTTCAACTTCCCAGCTGCACTTGTAAATAGCCAACTGGTTTGCCTCCAGCCAGTTGGGATTCTTAACAATTGTTGTTGTTGTTCTGTTCTGTTGTTTCATTGTGTTTCATTGGCCCTGAAAAGCCTCTATGGGGAGCGGTCAATTAAGTATGTATTGTATGTATTGTATTGTATGCCATCAATCACTCCACCTTCCTCCTTAAGTCGTTAACTAAGTTGAAGTTTACTTAAAAGCTTGGGCTATAGTGAATGAAGTTACTTATCAAACTTATCTGGGTGTCAGTTAATGCATAGTGAGCCCTTTCCTTTTGAAATATTTAGGTTGAAGAGTATGGGAGAGAAATGTACAAGATTGCAAAGGTTTTCCAGGCGATGAAGAAAGAAGCAGATAAAGATAAAAAGGGTCATAGTAGAGTGAAGGACTCAAAAGCTAAAGAAGAACCAGAGGCTGAAATGGCAGCACTAATGGTTGCAAAGACCGTTCAGGATCAGATCAGAGATTTCAAGGTGAATAAGACTAACAGGGGAAACCTTTTGTCTGTTAAAATGGTTTTTCACAATTTGTGATTGTCTTGGCTGTCGTCCTTTTCTTTTATTTTTTTGCTATTTCTGTGAGAGGTGCAAACCTCCTGTCTTTGAAATGAAGTTATTTGAATTGTGAGTGTACGTTTGTGGTATGCTATTGTGTTTGGACTTTTTGAGAAAAATACTGTAAAATAATGATAAAAATATATAGATGACGTTTTAATGAGTCCATGTCATCATTACGAATTGTACAGTAAATGCAGAGAAGTTTAAAATGACAAATAGTTTTATTTACAGAATTGAAGGTTAAAAAGAGTAACCAGGGTTTGAAAACATATTCATGTTCTCTGGTTAAGAAATTTAAAAACGTAAGCTCTCAGCTTCCAGGCTAAAGCCCTTAAAAACTAAGATGTAAATACTTGAGATAGAAATATACAGTATACAAAATGGAAGTGTGAAAAAATTGTAAAAACGGTAAAAGGGAAAAAATGCGCTAAATTATCTAAAAGAATAGTGTATTGTTTTGGCAAAGGCTTGGAGTTATTGTTATTATTATTAAAGTTTTTCGAATTCGAAAGTTTCCTTTGTCAATTACTCTAGCATTGTTGAAGTCAATAGAGTGATTGTTACACCAAGCATGAGCTGCAATATGCTGGTGCAACCGAATACAATGGAAGTTAATTACGTCACTATATGCCCTTCTTGCCAACGGCTATCCACCTGCCGTCATCTCTAACGTATTAAAAAAGAAAAAACCTTCTCCAGAACTTATTCCTTCACCGGACGAATTGGTGGGCATCTTTTTCAATCTGATTGAAAATAAATCCACTGCAATGGCCCGACTTCCCTATTTTCGTGGTATCACAGAACCCCTCGCATGTCTTCTTCGAAAGAACAGAATTAACGTTGTTGCAACAAGAATTCCCTTCCCCTAAGTTTAGGCCTCCTATTGAGCTTCAAACCAATGTGTTGTGTAAAATTCCCTGCGGGGATTGTTCCTGGAGCTACATTGGTGAGACTGGAATGTGTTTTTCAACGAGGAAAAAGGAACACATTTGAAATGTAAAGATATGCAAAAACTGGCTCTAATATTGCAGCTCATACTTGGCGTAACAATGCTAGACTAATTGACAAAGGAAACTTTCGACTTCAAAAAACTTTGGAATCGTGGCACAGCACTGACAATAACTCCAAGCCTTTGCCAAAACAGTACTCTATTCTTCTAGATTAGCGCATTTTTCCCCTTACTGTTTTTACAATTTTTTCACACTTCCATTTTGTATATATTTCCATCTTGCACATTTACATCTTAGTTTTCAAAGGCTTTAGTCTGGAAGCCGAAAGGTTACGTTTTTAAATTTCTTAACCAGAGAACGCTTTTTTACATGAATAAGAATTGAAGGTATTAAATTTATAGTTTGGATAAAGTGAAGCATGAGAATCTGGAAAAGACGTAACTGTTCAAAAAATTGAATGAAGGGGTTACTTTCTAAAGAAACTGTGGTGCTGCATTGGTGGGGAAGCAGTATACAAAAATTTGGTTTTATCAACAGAGTTGATAATGTAAATTGGCCACCGTACAGAGATTCTAAAAGCTGACGTTTCGAGTGTTAGCCCTTCGTCAGAGTGAATCGAGGAATTATGGGTTACGTGTAGTTTTTATAGTAGAGTAGGAGCTACGCTATTGGTGGTAACATGGCAACATGACAAATAGGAATATAGTAGTTAAATGAAAAGCGTTTGTTAATACTGTGAGGATTAAGGGTGCCATTTTGGAAGATGAATTTTTGACTCCGATTTTTCCATCAAATTAGAGGAGATGTGCCAGTTCTTCGAAAAACATGGCTATCCTGTCTCTGTGGTCAAAGCAGGCCATCATCGCGCCCAACAATTTGATGGGCAGTCATCACTACAAACGTCACAAAAAGATAAGAATGACAGAATTCCATTCACCCTCACTTTCCATCCTCATAATCATGCAGTCAAAAGTATCATTGTTAATCATTTAAAATTACTCCAAAATGATTTCGAGACTGGTAGAATATTTTCGCAACCTCCACTTATTTCATTCAAACACGACAAAAACGTAGGCAACTTTTTAGTTAGAAGTGCGCCCAAAACTAACAAGCAATCCGGCACTTTCAAATGTGTGCACTCACGATACAAAACTTGTCTTTTCATTGTTAGCATTAGCAAGATATCGGGACCTAAGCGATCTGTTAAGATCACTGATCGTGTCACATATGTACCTCTGCAAATGTCATTTATTGCATAACCTGTACGTTATGCAAGAAATTATACATTGGCAAGGCAGGTAGATGACTAGGTGACCGATTCTGCGAACATCTTTGCGATGTTGAGAAGAATGACAAGGATGCTCGTCATTTTAATCTCGCTAACCACTTCATAAAGCACATGGCTATCTGCAGCCTTTCCCTACATCTAGGCACGACAGAAAGCCGCAGGAATCTGGAACAAAGTTTCATCTTCCAAATCAGCACCCTTAATCCTCACGGTATTAATGAACGCTTTTCATTTAACTGATATATTCCTATTTTTCATCTTGCCATGTTACCATCAATAGCAATGTTTTCCCTTGTGTTTCAATCAATTTTAACACAAAAACATTGTTTATCCTGGCTTCATAATGATCTCTGATAATTTGAAACGTTGTTAAACATCTTTCAACTCTTTAAAAATGATATTGCCATGCTTTATCCATTGTTGTTAAACTACAGTCAACACTCTCGTAAGCGGACACTATCGCGAATTGGAGAACGTGTCCGTTAGTAGAGCTGTCCGCTTACAAGAATTATTCCCTTAATGTGACACTAAAAATACATGTTAGACTCTTGTCAAAAGAATGGACAGCTTGCTTTCCCGGAGACAAATGGAGATTTGACAAAACAAACCCCACTGTTCTGTTGCTCTGTGAAAGGTCATAGTTTTGTTTGACTTGCAATTTAAAGAGTCGGCGTCCGTTTCTGAGAGTGTGTCCACGTACAGGAATGTATAAATACAG
>NC_090872.1:42202823-42212823 GCF_036669935.1 Montipora foliosa
CTAAATTAATAAATTACACAAATTCTAAAATATTAAGGTACTAAACTATTACAATATTAAAATACAAAATGGTAAAATACTAATTAAGAAGTAATTAAATACTATAAAACTAGGGACTAAAAATGTCTCCGAATAAGCTAAAAAACTTTGTCAATCTTGAAGGTGTCAGGCGTAAATTTGTACATTATTAAATCAAAGTAACTTTAACTTTTCAATGTTACTGAGTATGGCAAAACGCAGACACGTTTTTTAGCTCTTTGGGTCTGGAAACGGAGGAACAACATAAGGTAACAAAAAGCGAAATTTTCTTTGACTTGTAGTTTTAAAAAGGTGAGGGACACTTGCATTTAGAGGTCGTGAAAAATCTGACAATTCATTTAATTTCAAAATTCTTGATATGGTTTGATAACTACAACCATAGTTAACCAGGGACTGGTTTTGAAGCTCGGCAATTATCAAAGGAGCAAACAAAGATGCCAAGATTTATGTTGCAAAGTCCATCACCGTGCACAATCTTTTGTTTTACGCTCATACACTCTGCATGAATTACGTAACCAACACGTTTCTATTGGTTAGTTCCTCAGTACGGAGTAAAGAACTATTCAGTTTTGTGCATGGCCAATGCCAAAAAAGAGAACAAAAACACAACAAAGAAATTTCTCCGGTTTCATAACCACTCCCCTTTATTAACTATGCTACAACAAAAAAATTAATTGCAAAATTGTTGAGGCACTCCTGTTAAAAAAACACCTTTTGTAGCTTCCAATACCTGCCGTATCTAGAAGGTCAACCTTTCGCACTTCCCCTCCCCTCTCCCCTTTCAATGTTGACTGTTTTAAGTTTTGAACAATTTTTTGTCTTGGTAGCAGCACTGATAAGGGGGGAGGGGGGTTGCAGTGTGGGAGATAATAGGTAAATTAAGGACGGTGCCTACTTTTGTTATTGCGCATACGTTCTGCGCATCTCTAGATACTCGAGTTTCCTATCGGTGATGCTCACTAATACAGGGATACTTTTGCGTGGTTTAAAACTATCGGGATAAAGTAGATCTTAGTAAGTAGTCTTGGTATCCAAAAAGAAAATTGGGGGTAACCATGCATTTTTGAGAGATAATTAAGGTTCAATTTGAGAAAGAACGCCATACATTGCTTTGTATTTTAAAGCTTTTTACAAATATTATTCATGAATTATCTTGGAAAAATGCGTGGTTACCCCCAATTTTCTTTTTGGATTTCAATGACATTTGTCAAGATCTACGTTTCCTGCATAATCATAAACCGGGGCAAAAATATCTTTGAATTAGTAGGCACCGTCCTTAATAATGCCCCAAGAAGGTGAAGTGTCTCCATTAATTTTGCAACTTGGTGTAGCTCCATAAGCTTTAGTTTGATATACATGTAGAGGTTTAGGTATCTGCAGTTTAAACTTGGACACACTATTATCGCTTATACGCGCGACACCCCTGAATTTATACGGAGACCTTAAAGAACAAAAGTAGCTGACGTTGCTCCTGAAACTTAGTCTGCCATTGCTTCAAAAAAAGAATCTGAAGAGGCAGCGATCTTTTAGCATACGGTGAACTAGAGTTTGGAATGTGCTACCTAATCACCTTATTCCAAAATGGCCGCCATTTTAGTATTCTTTTGTTTTGATGCAAATTGGCCCTCGCTTTCAAATGTAAAATTCAAAAGAATATTTAACCTTAAACAAGGCCATAAGGGCCAATTTGCCTGGAAACAAATAATACTAAAACGGCACCCATTTTGGAATAAGGTTGTATTCTTAAAAAAAAATAGAGTGGAAGTGTAAATAGTTTTTTGAAGGGCCTCATTTATTCTTCAAAAACTCATTAATAATTCATGTGGCTAACAACCTATCAAAACATCAATAAAACGTCATGGCTATGAACTTTTATACCTGGTAATCTCTGATCATTCTGAAAAGCCTGGTGGTGGGTTTGATTTCAGTCCCAGGGGAGTACAGGGCTATTGTGCAAACAATGCAGTTATCGCTTATCCTCAAAGGAAGCGATCTTGATATAAAGGTCACTAGTGATCTTGATATAAAATTTTGTCAACCAAAAAATTCAATGACTCTGCCGTCATATTGACAATGTTCGTATCTATAAATAAAGTTTATTGTACATGTAATTACAATAATTGTTATTATAATTATTATGTGATCCGCTGGATATGGATTGCCTCAGACAGCTGAAGACAAAAACCAGCTGCATTCTAAGGTGTTGTAAACACTTGATATCCCCCATCTCTTGGTTTCCATGACAGTCTGTTTAAGGCTTTTCATCTAGTTCATGCAACTTCATATCTTGTGCAAAGCAGTGCAAACGTACACCTTATCCAATGATGTTCAACTTATTGATTTTCTGTCCTGTTTCAGGAATTCTCTTTGGAAAAAGCCATGCAAAAGATGGTAGATGAATGGGACAACATCATATTCAACACAACAGAGTACCGTGACACTGGTGTGTCAATCTTAGCTGCAGTGGATGAAATCCAAACCACACTTGATGATCAGATTGTCAAGACCCAGACCATGAGAGGGTCTCCCTTCATAAAGCCATTTGAAACAGAGATAAAGGTCAGTGTGCATCTGCATGTTAATTAACCTTAGCAATAATAGTCACAAACAATAAAAATTGTGTTACAATGAATTCAGTGAATTATATTAAGATGTACAGTGAATCAATATCAAATTGATTGAGAAAAAAAAAATTATGGAGAAACCTATTTGAAAGAGCTGGGACTTTACCTTTTAAAATGTAATATTTGTGTTGGTTGCTGTATGAAACATTTTAGCCTGACATGGTAAGAATCCGGCCTGATTCTGGCCATAATGTACTGTTTCTGTTGTGACTTAAACAAGGCAAAGCAAGACACCAGATTTGCCCTGCTAGAGCAGTTGACCAATACATTAATTTTCCCATTATGAGCAATAATGTGGCCTGAATTTAGTGTGTTTTTGTCCAGTTCATGTTTATGCTCATTGATGTGACATACTTCAAGCTGTATTATGGCTGAGGATGGAGCAATATATTGTCATGATGGCTTTAAAGTCAATTAGCTCCTTTGAGATCATGGTTTTTGACACTGCATGGTTAGTACATATTGTAGGTGACCTAATTGGGCAAATTTTGGGGTCGTCTGTGTGGCTGTAAGTGCATGTGTTTCAGACATGACAAGAAATTTGATCTGTTGATCCACACTCACAGATCTTTATATTTACCTTATTGCCATAAATTGTCTTAGGCAAAAGATTTGACTTAACACTTAATACAGGAGAACCTATCAGGGAAATCACACAAAACAAATTCACAACGGGTAAAAATAGGGTACCTAATTAGTGATTCATTTTTTGCTCAGTTTGTTTCTTCTCATGATTAATGACCTAAGAATATCCGATATCTCTACCTGGAAGTATGTTGATGACACTACGGGGGCCAAGGCTGTTCCTCGCACCCACCAGAGTGATGTCAAATGTGCTGTTGACAAAGTTGTAGCTTGGTCCAGGGACAATCTACTGCAGTTACATGCGGAAAAATGCAAAGAACTTAAAATTGACTTTAAGAAAACTAATTTGATCCAGTGTGTAGACAGCAGGAAATTTGTCACACATACATGACCTAGAAGAGAAAACCAAATCTAGGAGAAAACTGTTACATAGAAGAAAAGCCCAAATTCTTACACAACTAATAAAATCGAATCTAATGCACAGACAAGGAAGCCAAGACTGCCATATAACAGCGACCTAAACAAAGTTTGTCACACCAACGAAAAAAATAAACACTGGCCATAGAACTAAAATTGCCACAAAGACTAACAACTAGCATCCACTGCAAACGAGGAAACTAAAACACAGCCTCTTTGACCACTTTGAAACAGAGATGCCAGATAAACAAATAATAAATGAAAATCTAAAAGAAAACAAACCCAACCTTAACGAAATACTGGGAAACAAAAGTAAATTAACCAGTGAGGAAAGGAAAGAAACCTGTTGGTCTGTAGGCTGTGCATGGGCAAGCAGGTTATCCATCTTAGCGAGATCAATGTGAGCAGGAAGCGGAGGTGGCCAAGTAGGGAAGAAGGCGAGACAAGGGCGGTATGGCCAAGTAGGGAAAAAGACGGGACGAGAAAAAACTGCCTACAGACTCTTCTTACCTTTTCAAACCCCCCGTCGGCCCAGCAATGGAGTACCTTATTGGTCAATAATATGTGCCCAGTGACAGATAAGTGACACAAGGGTAAATAAAGCGACAGACGCTTCACTCTCTGGTTCTGCAGTAGGAATCCTGGCATGCCTCCAGCGTGGTTGAGTTTCACAGTGCTCAGAAGTTTCTTCAACATCGGCGAGGTTTAAATCGGCCTTCATGAAACGGACTGGTTCAATGGCGTTCTGTATTTTTAATGTACACTTCGTACAGACTCTGGAGGAATAATTTGCATTGTTGGAAACGGGAAGTCCCAGATCATCAGATAAAAGTATGTGCAAAGGCCGATCTCGACACCTTTCTTTCCAGGAAGTTTAAATAAGTTCTCTGTGGATATGTGTTGAATTTGTTGCCTTTCTGCACTTTAAATGAACACCCACAGCAATCCCCAGAGCATGACGCGTTTTTCACTTTAAGTACGGAACCAAGTTTTTTAGGTGTTTCTGTTCAGAAGGACTAGGAACTAGTTTTATCAGGGACATGCGCAGTGTTGGACAAGATCGAGCACAAGGTTTTCTTCGCCTATGTTTTTGTTGTCAAAAACCAGGTTGTGTTATGTTGGTTCATTAAACGAGTTTAAATTAAGAAGCGATGATATATCCTTGAATTTTGACCCGTTCGCAAGAACATTTGGTAGCAGAGTGAGGTTGCGAAGATAATTTTGAACATGGAACGTCTGAAGAAGCGAAAAATGAGATCGAAGTGCTCATACACGAAGAACCGAAACAAGCTTATGATGGTGATGGAAGGAGGACTGTCGTTGAGTATGCAAGTTATGGAGAGCCTGAGTGTTTTTACAGACACTTAGGAGAGTGTGCTTCGAGGCTGCGAAGAGTTAGAAGCTTACTACGAAAACATAAGGGACTCAACAAAACTCTGTGCTGTTTCGAAGGAACTGGATGCAATTCCTCCGAATTTCTCTGAATTCGAAGGAATTGTGAAAGGATATCTGTGTGACATAAGCAGATCATCAGCTGAACACCAACGAAGCGACTAAGAGAAGAAATAACAAAACAGGAAGAAGAGCTTCTACGAGTCGAACAAGAAATCGAGGGAACTGTTGATGAATACAAGAAGCAACTTGCACAGAACCTTCAAAACAAGAAACCAGAGCCAGGACCAGACCAAGGAACGAAAACAACTAGCCCTAGTGAATTATGCAACCAAGAACGAAAATCGACAAGTCGATCAGAATGCTTTAAAGAGACCCTGTTGTCAAGAAAGCTGTTACAGAAACAATATTTTGTTGCTCAAACGCAGCCTGTTGTATCTTCGTGCACTCAAATTCCAAACGCTTCAACCTCAATTGGAATGGTAGCCGGATTGCCTCCACCCTTGTTCCCCGGAAATGTTTATACGTCGGCTCCACTTGTTCTGTTTTATCCTTCAATCTCAGTACCACCAGTATCCTCTTCAGTGGAACAGCAACTCCAGCTTCAACAGCCAACTTCAGCGACACCAGTAGTCTCAGTCCAAAGTTTAATGAATCAGTCACATGCTTCACCGTTTCCTACAGTGAGCAGGTCTTTGCCGAGCATTCATGTACCATCACTAATGCAACAATTACCCTTCAGTGGAGGTCAAGGTCAGTTTATGCCCACTGGAAGAAACCAACCATCTCCACTGTCCACCCCAGACCAGATTAGTGCTGACTCCTCTGCCCTTCTAAAAGAGTAAGTGTTCCCAAGTGCTGTGGTCAAAAGAAGACTTATGAAGCTTGGAAAGCAGCATTTTATTCCTGTGTGGACCGTACTGGAGCTAAACCAGAGTACAAGCTATTGCGATTGCAGGAATTGAGAACCTGGGACACTCAGCAGCAGCAGTGTATGAAGTGGCCAAGTCCCGTTTAGAACGAAAGCATGGAGGAAAACGAAGGGCCCTGGCACTTAAACCTGAGGAGTTGAATGCCTTTAAACCAGTGAGAGAAGGTAATGAGAGAGACCTGGAGAAGTTTTCAGAACTGCTTGATGGGATTGTTGTGAACTTGAAGGATGCTAACCAGGAGGCAGAGCTAGGAAATGGGTCATTGTACATCACTCTACAGCGGAAGTTTAATAAAGAGCTTCTGTGTAAGTACAAGCAGTGGGTGAGCGACAACCATTGAACAGAGAATGTGAGCACATTGAGAGAGTTTATTGACAGAGAATCCGAATTCCTAACCACAGCTTCAGAGACTATAAGTGGTGTTCTCAAAGAATCCCCTTAGAAGGAGAGGAATAGCCCCACAGCAGGGTCATCTTTTGTAACTAGAAATTCCACTCTCGATAACACGAAACCAAGTCAGGCGTGTAAGGTGTGCAATGGGCAACATGGAATTTGGTCTTTGAGCTTTAAAAGAATGACAATGCCAAAACGATGGGAAGTAGCCACAGGACACAAATTATGCTTTCGTTGTCTAGCAGATGGTCATAGAGGTGAAGAGTGTTTTAGGAGCAGAGTGTGTGGACGAAACGGATGCAGATCATATCATCATCGAATGCTTCATGAGCATCTAGCGGAAGTCATGACCCCTCAGAATGAGTCCACAGCCAGGTCAGACCTGCCACCCACATCTGTAAGTGGATCAGCTGAAGAAGGAGAGACGAATGAGAGGACCCATATGACAACAACTACAATGAAACTCACTGTACAGCTGGAGTTTGTGGCCTTACGGACCGTTCCTGTGTATCTGGCCAGTGGAGGAAGACAAGTGAAAGTGAATGCTCTCCTGGATGAAGGAAGCAGTAGGTCTTACTTGAACAGTGATGTTGCTGCAGAATTGGGACTGGAAGGGAAACCACATGAGTTGACGGTGAAGGTGGTTAATGACAATCAAGAGAAACTTAACTCTTCAATTGTAGAGTTCATGATCAATAGCTTGGATGGAAGAGTGCACAAACAAGAATCCGCTTACACGAGTGAACGAGTCACTGGCAACATGCAAGTTTTGAATTGGAATTTGTATAAAAGCAAGTGAAAGCACTTAGAGCGCATAAAGTTCCCACAAGTGGGGCCCAGGCCTATTGTTGACCTGATTATTGGGGTGGATTAGGCTGATCTGTTGTATTCATTGGAAGATGTTAGGGGAAGACCGGGAGAACCCATTGCTAGACTGACACCACTTGGGTGGACCTGTATTGGGAACCCCGAGTTACAAACAAGCCAAGCTCAAACCAATTTCATATTTCTGGTGAATGACTCGCATGAACTGAACAATCTTGTCCAGCGATTCTGGGACGTTGATGATTCCAAAGAAATCCAGATAGTCAAACCAGAGGAGAAGATAGCCAGAGATCTGGTTGCTGAGACCTTAACCTTTGAGGATGGCCACAACAGTGTCGGGTTGCCCTGGAAAACCAAGAACCGTGACTTACCAGATAATTTCACCGTGGCCATGTACTGTCTGAAAAGCGCAGATAAACGACTTCAGAAATCCCCAGAACTTGTTAAGGCTTACATCGATGTAGTTGAGACGTACCAGGATAAAGGATACATCCGCAAGGTCTTACCAGAGGAAGAAAAGTCGGATCAAGTATGGTATCTACCGCACCTTCCAATTCTGAGGCCAGATAAGTCCACAACAAAGGTCCGAGTTGTATTTGATGCATCTGCAAAATGTGAGGAAGTTTCTCTCAATGATTTTCTGCTGCAAGGTCCTAAGTTCCAAAATGACCTGTTTACTGTATTGCATCGATTCCGACGTGACCCACTTGCCCTAATGTGTGACATTAAGGAAATGTACTTGCAAATTAAGTTGAACCCATCTGACCGGCCTTACCATCGTTTCTTGTACTAAAGAAAATGCCAATGTGTTTGAATTTGAGCAGGTTGTATTTGGAGTAAATTCATAACCGTTTCTGGCGCAGTTTGTCAACCAAAAGCATGCTCGGAAGTACCAATCACAGTTTCCCCTTAAGGCAGAGACCGTTTTGAAGAGCACTTACATGGATGATAGCATGGACTCGGTTCCAGATAAGGAGACGGGGATTGACTTGTACAAACAGCTGTTGCAGTTGTGGGCTTCAGCTGGAATGCATGCGAGGAAGTGGCTATCTAATGTATTGGAGGTGTTGGAGAATATCCCACATGCTGATTGTGTTACAGAGGTGGTTCTTGATAGAGGAGAACTGCCTGTTGTGAAGACACTGGGTGCGTTGTGGACCCCCAACAAAGATGAATTCAAGTACCAAGTCCATCCGCCCAGCAGAGATCACCACAGTACTAAGCGTGTCTTCTTGAAGGGAATTGCCACCTTGTTTGACTCTCAGGTTCTTGTCGCCATACGTCATTCGAGCCAAGAAAATTCTTCAAGAGATGTAGGAAAGTGAGTCGACAGGGATGACCTGGTGGAAGAAAGCTTGTTAAGGAAGGCTCAGGAGTGGTGTGAAGAACTTTCGGAACTTCCCCGCCTTTGTGTACCTAGATGCTTGCGGATTGGATTGGGAGTCAAGAAGATTACCTTGCACACCTTCGCTGATGCATCTCAGCAGGCATATGGTGCGGCTACATATTCAAGACATCTGTATGAAGATGGATCTGTCACTTGTCGTCTGGTAGCTTTGATATAGAGGGTCGCACCCCTTCAAGCCATTAGCATCCCTTGTCTTGAATTAATTGCTGCAGTAGGTGGACTCCGACTTGCTGAGGCCGTCGGTAACATTCTGAATCTTCCCAAACATGAATGGTTATTTTGTAGCCGAAAATTTAAACCTTTTGTAGCAAACCATGTCGGGGAAATACAGTCGTTGAGAACAGTGGAGGCATGTGCCAACCAAGCAGAACCCAGCTGACCTGTTGACAAGAGGACTAAGTGTCTCTGCTCTTATTGATGAAGAAAGCTGGTGGAAGGGTCCAGCGTTCTTGATGCTGGAGGAAACAGAATGGCCAGAAAAGAAGATTGGAACCAAAAGGGAAACCGACATGGAAGTCCGCAAGCAGTACCAAGAATATTCACAGGAACGCTCATTCCTTTCCACAATGACAGAAGACCGCTTGGATCCGACCAGATAGTCCAGCTGGACTAGGCTTACAAGGGTGTCTGCAACAGTGAATCCTTTCCTGGAAAACTGCCGCCTGGCATCAACGTTACGCAAGAAAGCAGCTCTGGGACCAGGGGAAATTGTCACTTCAGAAATGCATTTTATTAGACTGGCTCAACAAGAAGAATTTCAGGAGAAAATCCAAGCACTGAAGTCAGGAAAAGGGCTACCTGGAAGGTCAAAGTTGTTGCCTCTGAAGCCGGTATTGGATGAAGATGGTGTACCTAGGTGTGATGGATGGCTCAAATTCGCAGATTGCTTACCATGGGAAACTCGCTATCCCATAATTCTTCCCAGAAATCACCAGATAACTAAGCTGATCATAAAGGACAGTCACAAGAAGAACAAACACGGGGGCACAAACCTAGTCCTTGCTCACCTTTCAAGCAGATACTGGATAGTCTCAGCTAGAGAAGCCATCAGAGAGTGGGAGAAAGAATGTTTCATGTGCAGACGGAGAAAGGTCCCCCCTACCAAACAAGTTATGGCCCCCTTACCAGAGCTTCGAACCCAGAAGTCCTTGCGTGCTTTCAGTCAGACATATTTTGACTTTGCTGGACCATTCTTTACCAAGCAGGGAACAGGAAAAACCGGCCATAAGAGATATTCGTGCCTGTTTACGTGTTTAGGTAGGACGGCAGTACATTCAGAGGTAGCATATGGCCTTGATGCAGACTCTTTTTCTGAACGCATTCTTCCGAATGGTGTCCGAGTGCGGCCTCCCAAAATATGTCCTTTTAGATAATGGCACAAATGT
>NC_090872.1:42217823-42230323 GCF_036669935.1 Montipora foliosa
TGGGGGGGCTGGGGACAAAAAGAGAGCTTCTTTTTCATACTTGTGATCAGAGTTTAGTCCAGAGTTTTCTCAACAATTTTGGCCAAGATTGTAGCTTAATAAGGTTTAAATATTATCCTTTATAGTGCCTATAACCTCAACATAGTTAACCACTTTATTTATTCTCCGAAATTGTGTTGTATACGTTGTGTTGTTTTTAGAATTGAGAATTCCAGTTTTTTTATTTGCTTTGAAAGACAGGAAAAGTGGTGATACTTTGATCCAGAACCAAACAATGAAGGGGAATAGGTTCGATAACCGGGTTGACGTCACAAATTAATTTGCATCGCTGTTTTTCAAAGAACCAGCAAAATGCAAAGCAGTATATGATATCAACCCGTTCTTAAGCCCATTCCCCTTCATGACTTGGTTATCAGTCAAAGTGTAACCACTTTTTCCGTCTTTCAAAGCAAATAAAAAAGTAAATTTTCAACCCAAAGGTTCTAAAAACAACACAATGTACATGTATTTGGGACGATTTCAGAGAATAAATAAGGTGGAAAGCTGTGTCGAGGTGATAGGCACTTTAACTACCATTCCTCATTTTACAAACCATAGCAAGAATTGGAAATTTTTTTGCATGGTTGGGTGGAATCTGATGCCATTGGCGATTAATTTTATTTATTTTGGTTGAGTAATTTATTATCACTGATCTCAAATACAGTATCAGTCAAAGGTACAGTCCCAGTGAAAGCTTGATTCTTGATCCTCGATTTTTACTGTATATCAGGAAGGAAACCGAGGGCAATCTGGGTATCCAGCTCTGGAGCTGGGATGTAAAAGAAATTTATCAAGCGGCAATTTTTGGGCTAGCATTTTTGTGGAGGGGGTAATCAAGAAAAGCCTTGGTACATTGCACAGTATTTTTCTCTTGCATAATATATTATTCATTTGAATTGCCATTTAGATTTTTCTTTTTGTCCAATGATGAGATGTTGGAGATTTTGTCAGAAACAAAGGATCCATACCGTGTTCAGCCACATCTCAAGAAGTGCTTTGAGGGAATTGCCAAGTTGGAGTTCACTCCTTCTTTGGATATCACTCATATGTACAGTAGTGAAGGGGAGAAGGTATTGATGGAGTAGTATTCTTCTCAACACATTTCCCGTGGTTTCAAAATGAATTATTGATGAGGGTTTCTTTATTTGGCTGGGAGGCTGGGACCTGAATGTTAATGTTGGGATATCCAAGGAATGAATGGTTTTACCTTGTAGGATATTTATATGCCCTTAATTTTTTTTGCAAACTAACCAAGAATATTTTGTTTCCTCTGCTGGGCATTTTTTGTGCACTCTGCTAGCAGATGTGTCTTTTTACAACATGTAGAAATGCAAGTTATTAGCTGCATGCCATTCTTGATATGAAGGTCGTGTCCCCTTCATTGTCTCTCCAACTTCAACATAAGTCATATCATGGAATACAGAGAATTAGCGTCCCTAATTGTCCCCTAAAGTCAGCTCCTTGAGGAAAGATAAACAGCTGCATTTACTCGAAGCCAAAAATAATACCCACAAAGAATAACTACACTTGAATTTGATCACCTGTGCAGAACAGAAATATTAACCATGGATGCAGTTTAATTTTAGTGAAATGTTTCTTGTCTTGGGGAACATACACCACGTACAGTGCAGCTCAAACATAAGCGAACCAAAATATATGAGTAACACATCAATAGTACACATACAATACGAAACCCAGGTTAGCTCACCTAAACATAAGCGTGGCTGAATTCTTTGTGTGCTTTCTGTGGCTCGATGGGGCTACACAGCCAGACTACATCAACTATATTTCCTACACAGTCAACGCTTTTCGTGTTTAGGTGGAAAACAGTTTGCAACATGTTTTCTTTCTGCATTTTTCGCTGGTTTCAATCCAGTTTGACATATCATGAGACCTGTGGTCCACACTGGTGGCTACGCAGTTATTCAAGTCAAGCATATATAAACTTAAAGCTGAGTGTTTATTTTTAATTTTCTAAGAGCTCCTTTTTTTCTCTGTTTTGCAAGTTTTGGCATATCTTTAGAAGCTCTGATAAGGTTTGATGATGCCTGGAGGACCTATGTCTAGAACAGAAACGAAAGGAGAGCGAAAGAGAATGACAATGACAAAACAGAATACCAGTAATAGCTCATACTTAGCGGAAGAAGATACTCCACAAATTCTTTCCTTGGGCACTAGATCATTTGTTCTTTTTATGGATGGACAAATGCGGACAATTCGAAACCTTTTATATTCACTAAACCTACAGGCAGTAAGAATAAATAACCAGGGAGCTCTTCTTTTAGGCTTCAAGTTGGCTAAATCTATATATTATTTAATTTATTTGATGTACAGTGTAAAGTCTATCAGGAATAACATACTTAATTTTCCAATAGGTAGTTATAGTAAGTACTGAAATATAAGCGAACAAAATATCAGAACGAACTTTTGAAACACCCTGTAAACTGGTGGTCAAGGTGCACCAAATGTCTGCCGATCATCTTGTGTTTTTTTTTATTTTTATTTTTTGGCTGTGTAAATTCTTTGTTCAGTGCTTTAGCATAGCATCAAGGACCCTTGCAGTGCCTAATGTCGTCCAAACCTCTGCATTTCTAATGACAAGGCTCGTGTTGATGGAACCACTGAAAAGTTCGTGTTATTCATGGGTTTGATAGCTTTTCGAAGTACTGGATTTGATAACAAAAGTATTTGTATATTTTCTCTTTTAACGCTTGCATGTGCCTTGGGATTGAACCCTCAAGGAGGTCTACAGTAGGTCCCCTAAAAATTACTGTAAATGAAACTCTGAGAAATGCTGTTTACATTCTTGAGATTGGAGAACAAAAAAAGTGACAAAAAAGACAGTGAAAAAGACAGGTCACAGGTCATTGGTTTACCAATACAGAAAGAATCCAAAGGTAACCTTTGGCCTAATTTTAGGCCTAATGTTAGCATTTGTAAATGTTTAGGATTGTTTCTGTATTCGAAAACAATGACCTGTTACTTGTGACTTATGTTTTGCATCACCCCCCCCAAAAAAAAAAAAAACAACAACAACAACAACAACAACAACAACAAACAAAAGAAAAACTAAACTGATTGCGTGAATGAAACGCCAACTGATCGATTATTACCTTTACTAAGCAAAGGAAAGCGATGTGACTTCCTGTTAATTTGAAGAATTTCTTGTGATTGTCTTATGTTTCTTTAGACCCAACCATAAGGGAAACAAAAAGAAAAAGGGAAAAAAAGGAGGCACTAAGTCTAGAAATTTATGACATCAAAGTACTGGACATGAAAAGATAAACAACTGGATGAAACATTCAGCGTCCGGCCTCAAATGAAAACCCTGGTTATTTCTAAATGATCACTCAGTTTTTTAACTGCTCTTGTCTAGTAAACTGTAGTCGGATGTTGATGGAGTTTTATTCTGGTTATTCACACACACCGCCTGGTTGTGTGTGCTCTCCGCTTTTGCATAATGTGCTAACCTACTTATATATGCGTATGCGAAATGTAATATACAATAGGTGCTAATTTGGTGCCGCTATGTTACATGCATAATGTGCCAACCTACTTACATATGCGTATGCGAAATGTAATATACAATAGGTGCTAATTTGGTGCCACTATGTTACATCCCCTTCTCTTAAAACTATATTAATTAAATGGAAAACAAACAAACACAAAATCTTCATTCGGGCCAACGTCTAGTAACAATTTAACAAATAGATTCCATGTTGCCGTGCGTCTGTTCAGTAATAGATCACAGATGACGTCAAAATGTGGTAAGAACAAAAAATTGGCACACGAGGCGATAGCCGAGTGTGTCACTGATGTTCTTACCACATTTTGACGTCTTCTGTGATCTATTACTAAACAGACCCACGGCTACATGGAATCTATTTGTTTTATATAATAATAAATTAAACTTTATTCGCATAAAAGCTGATGGTGACGTCAATCGTGCGTCTGTCCTCTAATAGATCATAGGCAAGAGCCAATCAAAATTCGTGAATAACTTGGGTTATTATATAAATATATAAATATATATATATATATATTATATATAGGGATTTTCTGTCTGGTGTTTATGTATCATACTAATATCAACTATTAAAGCAAGCGTCAGAGATTAAGTCTTTCCGGTGCCCGGATTTCATGTCCCACGCGGGATTTTCTTGGTCCTTTCTCGGCTTCTCCTGTTACACTAGAACATTGTGGATTGGGGCTTGAGGGCTGTATAATCAAATTGCCACTTGATGGGTCATATGCTGAATTGCCTGCCGCAGTGGATTCTCGTAGAATGGCGCTTGAATATTGTGCAGTCATGCTTCTTTGGGACACGCAATCCGAAGAGTTGTTTGCCGAGTTGTTGGAAGCATTATTCGGTCTAAGATGGATTCTATTTCTTCGCAATTGGGCACCAGTTCCAGTTTTTATGAGATATGAGCGGGGTGTTTCTCCCTGATCTATGACCCTAGCAGGATTCCATGTCTTTCTCACAGGGTCTTGTACATAGATAGCGTGGTCCTTGTGTAATTCAGGGAGCTCCTTGGTATTCCTGTTGTAATAGTGGCATTGGTTGTCTTGTCTCGCTTTGAGCCAATTTCTAACTTCCTCTTAGTTCTTTGATGGCTGGATCTTACCAGTAAGTGTGGATTTAAATACTCGGCCATTCAGTAATTCAGCTGGTGACGGTATATTGGAACTCAGGGGCGTTGTTCATAGAGCCAGCAGGGCTAGATCTATGTCTTCTTTAGTCTCTCTGCACTTCAGGATCGTCTTCTTAACCGTTTGGACTTGGCGTTCAACGAACCCATGGCCACGTGGGTAATGTGGAAATGACGTTACAATTTCAAACCCGTACTGGCTTGCCAGTTGATGGAACTTGCCGGATGTAAACTGAGTGCCGTTGTCACATCGAAGAGATTCTGGGATTCCATTTTCTGCGAATAGCATTTTCATTTCATTAACAACGGCCCCGGATGTGAGGTTTTGAAGTTTCTTGACAAATGGGAACTTGGAATAATAGTCGACAACTATGAGGAACCACGACTGTTGAACGTAGAAAAGGTCTGCGCTCAGTGTTTTCCATGGTCTTGAAGGGATCTCTGTTGGTATCATTGGCTCCTTTTGCTGGGAATTGTGGTACTTCTGGCAAACACAACATGAGTTTACAAGGTTTTCAATTTCTTTGTATGTGCCTGGCCAGTAAACACAGGATTTGGCTCGTAGTTTGCATTTTTCCATACCAAAGTGCCCTCAGTGGATTTGCTGCAAGATGTTGCCTCTCAAGGATTCGGGTACTATAACACGGCTTCCAAGAAGTATCAGCCCATCTTCTACTGATATGTCATCGCGTAGGGGCCAGTATGGTTTTAGCGCCGAAACGATTTTCTTCCCACTGTCAGGCCAACCTTGCATAACTTTGTGGGCTAGAAGCTGCAGGGTTTCATCTTTCGCAGTTTCCCTTTTGAACTCTTCCATTTTGGCTGGGGTGATTCTGATTAGATGGTGAACTTTCACATTGATGTCCGACACTTCAAATTCATCCAACGGCGAAAGGCGTGACAGGGCGTCAGCTGTAACCATTTCTCTTCCTGGAAGATATTTAATGACGCAGTCGTAAGGTTGTAAATGCAACAGCATTCTTTGAAGGCGTGGAGGTGCTTGCATCAGGTTCTTTTTATGGATCTGTTCCAGGGGACGATGGTCTGTTTTAACCACGAACAATCTTCCATAGAGATATGAATGGAATTTTTCGCAGCCGTATACCACTGCCAATAGTTCCCGTTCGATGTTAGCATATCTGGTCTCCGCAGGGGTAAGTGCTTTCGATGCAAAGGCTATTGGCTTGTCATTTTGGAAGAGAGCTGTGCCCAAACCCTTAATTGGTGCATCAACATGGAGGACAACTGGTTCACTTCTGTCATAGTAGGCCAAGGTCGTTGTGGTACATATCAATGCCTTCACCTTCTCAAAGGCTTTTGAATGTGATGGATTCCATGTGAAATCAACGTTCTCTTTTAAGAGGTTCTTAAGGGGGCAGTGTGGTCAGCTAGATTGGGGATGAATGAGCTCATGTAGGTTGCCATCCCCAAAAAGGTGTGAAGCTCCTTCTTGTCTTTAGGCGGTTCTAAACTTTCTATGGCTCTGACTTTATCTGGGCTGGGTTTGACACCGTCTGGTGTGTAGAGCATACCAAAGAAACTGCACTCCTTTGTTTTGATAACGCACTTCTCATCATTGAGCTTGACACCGGCCTGTCTGGTACGTCCCATGGTTTCATGTAGGTGTAAGTCATGCTCTTTGTCGTTTTTTCCATAGACTGTGACGTCATCTGCAATACCAATGGCTCCCAGGCAATCACGATACGTCTCATCAATCTTGAACTGGAAGATATCTTGACTCATTCGTAGGCCAAACGGCATTCTGAGGAAACGATACTGACCAAATGGTGTATTGAAGGTTGTCAGGTACGAGGACTCGTCATCTAGTTTGACATTCCAATAGCCATTGCGAGCGTCGAGCTTACTAAAAAGCTTTGCTCTTGATAATTTGGGTGTGATTTCCTCTAGTGTGGGTATGGGATGATGTTCTCTTTTGATCGCCTTATTCAGGTCTTTGGGATCGAGGCATAAACGAAGTCGTCCATTTTCTTTTTCTCTAATGACCAGGGAGTTAACCCAATCCGTAGGTTGGCTTACTTTCGCAATGATATCTTGACTTTCCATCTCGCGTAATTCGGCTTGTAATTTGTCTTTCAACTCTATAGGTACTTTCCGGGGTGGACCACCGGTGATACTTCAGGATCCAGTGTGATGTGGTATGTGTAGTCATCAAAACATCCAACTGTGCCATTAAAACATTCTGGGTACATATCCATCAGCTCTTGTTTACTTGTGATTGATGGCCGCTCTTCCATTGGTACATGACTTCCAATGGAACTCGAGCTTTTCTTGCAAGTACCCGGATTTTGAGCTGGGGAATTGAAGCTGCTAGTTGGATCAGCCTGGTTTAATTGATTTGTTCTTAGCGTACAGTGGAGGGAGACTAATTTTAGGGCAATGCACGCTTTTAGACCGAGGATAGCTGGCCCTGAAGTATCTGTGACATAGAAAATGCAGTTAATCTTCTTCTCTTTGTACTTGCACGAGATGTTTATAGTGCCAAGCTGCTTGATTAGAGAGCCACGGTATGCTGAGAGGATGGCCTCATTCTTTTCCAGTACTTCTGGTTTGAGGTTTCCTTCATCATCAAACTTCTCTGGGGCGATTATGCGAAGTAGCCTGATTGGCAAAACATTGCTCTGTGCACCTGTGTCCACCTTGCACTGGAGATTAATTTTCCGCTTCTTTTCAGGCTAGGTTATTTCCAGTGTTGCAAAGACTTCATCGCGTGTGTCGTGTGTCGTCAAATGTTGTGTGTCTTGTATGGTGTTAACCTCGATTGTACTAATTGTGAGAATTTCATCATTGTCTTCATCGCCCCTGTCTTCAATCGTGTGAATAGATTTTTTGAAAACCGGCTTTCTTCCTTGGATAAATTGTTTTCGTTTACTGGATCGGCAGACAGATTGCCAATGATTAGCTTTGCTGCATTTTCAACATAGTGTACCGTACGCTGGACATCTGTTCCTCGGGTGTTGTTTTCCGCAGTTGTTACAGGATTCCCTTTCTTGTTCCTTATGAATGGCATCTACACTTCTATCCTCTTGATGGCTTTCGCTACTTTCTGCCAGTGTCTTCATATGTTTACTTGTCGCCTCGTGGCTTCTTGCAATCTCGATAGCGCCTGCAAGGGTCAATGATTTGTCTCGGCCTATGAGGGACTTCTGGACATCGGGGTTTTTGACCCCCAAATAAGCTGATCTAGAACTCTGTCTTTGACTCCGGTGCTGTCGCAAAATTGACATTTTGCTGCTAGGTTTTTTAATCTTGAGATAAAATCGTCCACTGGCTCGCTTTGTTCTTGTCGCATTCCTTGTAGTGTGTATCTGTGAATTCGATGACTCGTCTTCGGCTCCAATTGTTTCTCAAACCGTTCGAAAATAATGGCAGGCTTTTTCCTCTCTTCCTCCTTTGTGAATGTCCAACTGTTGTAAATGTCCAGACTTTTTTCACCCGACCAGAGTAAAATATAGCTCACTTTTTCTTCGTCATCGGCGTCTTTGAGAACGCTTGAGAACATAAGCTGACATTTTTGTTTGAATCTTGCGAATGCAGTTATCGGATCAGGAGCGTCCCAGTTCATCTGTGGCGTCGCAAAAGATGTTGGTGTTGCCACAATTCGCTTCTGCTGGCCTCTTTCAATTTGACTCTAGCAATTATTCTTGTAAAACGCTGCCACCATGTAGTCGGATGTCGATGGACCCAACCATAAGGGAAACAAAAAGAAAAAGGGAAAAAAAGGAGGCACTAAGTCTAGAAATTTATGACATCAAAGTACTGGACATGAAAAGATAAACAACTGGATGAAACATTCAGCGTCCGGCCTCAAATGAAAACCCTGGTTATTTCTAAATGATCACTCAGTTTTTAACTGCTCTTGTCTAGTAAACTGTAGTCGGATGTCGATGGAGTTTTATTTTGGTTATTCACACACACCGCCTGGTTGTGTGTGCTCTCCGCTTTTGCATAATGTGCTAACCTACTTATATATGCGTATGCGAAATGTAATATACAATAGGTGCTAATTTGGTGCCGCTATGTTACATAAACTATTTGCAGTTTTGCTCCCTCACAATTTGTTTAATAAATGTACACTTTGTGTGACACTAGGAACACAATCATTTCACCATAGCCTCTCGCCGGCACGTGCTTTAGAAAACAAGTTTCACTGTGGAAAAATTAAATGAATGTAATTAGGGCATCTTACAAACTTTGAATGAAAATCTTTTCCTTTAATGGAGAGCATTTTACCGTTCAAATAAGCTAATAAAGCAGCTGCTATTTCCAAAACGATGGAATTACGTGGTGATAAATAACCTCGTGTAGGAGAGTGAGTTTTTTTTTGCAGAAACAGTGGTCAACCTCAAGAGTTGGGCTATTGTGATCTTTGTGTTGAATATGCACATTTCTTGTCTGGTCAATCTTTAAAACACTTGAAAGGAAAAAAAACCGAACTAACAAAAACCAAAACGTGGTGTCTTGCCATCATTTTGACACAGATGTATCCTTTGTTTTGCAAGTAAACATGCGTGGTCCATTTTGCGATTCACTTGTGCAGCCAGAAGTACAAGGGTAACTTTTTATGTTCTCGGTTCAAAATTGAAGTTGTTTTCATGTCACAAATAATTTTGTTGCTGATGGCAACATATTCTCGATCGACATTTCCTGAAAATTTCTTCTTCTCATCCTAAAAACTTTGTATCAATATTTGTTTTGCATAAAGCAGGCTAAAAAAATCTGTACCTTGCCTAGTTTGCATTTTTGAGCGTTAAATGGAATTTTAGTCTTTTATTTTGAGGTCACCCATCCAAATACTAACCCCACCTGACAGGGATTTACTTTAGTGAACTTTTCTCTGAGAAAGCTGTCAGATGCTCAGAGTGCATGCTTGTGGTGAAAAAGAAGTTGTAAGGGAACTTGAAAATGATCAACATGTAAGCCTCAAAGCCAATATTCCCTTTTATTTTCTTCAATCTTTCTGGGATTTAGTACTTTACTTGTAACCACATGTCCTCTCAGGGGGCTATTTACCTAAGACATCTACCATGGTACTATAATGATATACGGTACCAAAACAATAGCTTGTACTATTAGAGCTACATATTCGCAAAGATAACTTGAATCTCCTGGAAGACAAAACGCAGCTCATTATCCAGTGCTGTGTTACTGCACCACCACACATACGCAATGTGTGTCTATTTGTTTCCAGTATTTGCTGTGACTCTGCAATATAATCATTTGACAATGGTCTCCTTTCATTGATGTTTTTGTATTAAGCAAATTTTGAACTTGTGGGATTCCATGTATGGTACGTGTATGCAAAGTTAGCTTATCTTTGAGCTGCACTGTAAAATTCCTAAAACTTTGCACATGCCATTGTTCTTTGTTGAATGGGTCAGCACTTGCTATGTGGGGCACGTGGTGAGCAAAAGACACTCCTGAGCCTGAAATCTGCTTGTCTTGAACATCCAGAGATTTTTACAAGGTCGACTGCCCCTATTCAGTACATCCATGATTTGTAATTTTTAAGGTTCCCTTGAGTGACACAATATCTACATCTGAAGCACGTGGTGCTGTAGAGAAATGGCTTCTGCAGGTGCAAGATGTGATGCTGGTGAGCATAAGGGATATCATTGAGCGTGCTATACAGGTATGTGGCTTACTTCTTTCAGATTTAGGGACAAGGGGTCTGTACACTGTACATTATGCTCACTGCAGTGGTATTTTATTCAATCTCTCCAGGCTTACACTGTTGATGAAAGAAAAGTCTGGGTGATATCTTGGCCTGGACAAGTGAGAACTTTCTTAATGTATTTATTATTTTCGGTTCATAGTTATTTAAGTTGCAGGGTAAATGAAGATTGTACCATTTCTTACATTTTACCATTTTGATCTGAAGAAGGTGCTTTGAAATTGAAACTGATTATCATGACGATATGGAAGATTGCATGCTGTCTGAAACTTGACTGGCATGCCTTGTCTTGTGGGAACAATAATTGTTTCTTTTATATTTTCTCTTCTTTAGAAGAAAAGGTTTGTATTATTGAAGGTAAATTTTTACTGATATAAGTCCCAAATTAGAGGCTCAATTGTGAGGCAATAGTAACGCTGTGATAGAAATGCAAGGCTTGCCACAGATTAGAGTTGCCATGAATGAACTGTATCAGAATTATGATAAAGGGATTTTTTTGAGTCTTCTTCTGTGTTCTTTTCCAATGTTGTCTTTATCAAGGCAGTAGACAAACAGGTTTTGGCACTTGTCTTGTAAAATAGTGAGTGTTATTTTTGGGGTACCCTGCTAGGCCACAGTAAAACTTTGCCCTTCATGCAGGCTTGTTTTATTTTGTATGGGAGATGCTACTTGTAGTAGGTGAGGCATGTACTGTATTTCATTACTACAGATTGTAATCTGTGTGAGTCAGATATACTGGACACAAGAGGTGCATGAGGCTATTCGTTCTGGACCCCATGGACTTAAAGAATACCATGAAAAACTCACTAATCAGGTAGGTGCTATCCATGGTACCATTAACCCTTTGACACCCAAACTGGCCTAAACCGGCCAGACTTAGTATTTTACTCTGTCTAGCGCCAGACGATTTTACTCGTCAATGGGTTAATTACGCACTTAATGTCCCCATTAAAGATATTTGAGACTCCCCATGTGTGTTTAAGAAATAAGAAAATGTGTTTAAGAGGGGTTTCAGGTCATTTGGAGACCCTCTAACCCTAACCCTTTAAAACTGCTTAGAACTGTCTTGAAACCCTTTAAAAACCATTTTTAAACTCCTCATAGAACCAAGCAGAAATCCTCAAAAAGTCATTAAAAAATAATCAAACACACCTCAGAAATTATTTGTATGACGTTCGTTCACCAAGAGTTACATTGTACACTGCAGTATCTCAGGGTTTCGGGCCTTTGCCAGGTTAAAAAATACCTTGAACCATTAAAGTCGTTGTAGACCTTTAATTTAGCATGCTGCTAAAAGGGACTTGCCTGATTACAAACACACTCAATGATTTGTATAGTTTCAAAATAGAGTGAACCTCTAGTCCAGGAGCATATATATGTCTGATAAATAAATCCCGTGGACATTTTTGGAAGAAAGTAAGCCAGTGGCAAAGTAGTGTTTAGTGGACCTTAAGTAACCTAGAAAATGTTGTTGACAATCTTGTAAAGCGTTAATTTATAGGGCTTTAAATAAATATGGCTAAATGAAATTTAGGCAAAGTTAAAATCGAGGCATTGCTGGCCAGCAGTGTTACAAACTAAAGCTATTTGGGGGCACCCTTGGCATGCTCTGGGGGCATTTACTAGCTCAACGTTGGCCGCACCATGGACGAACTCACAGCAATGCCACGCTTTTCCAGCCTCTTTGGATTCTGGCCACTCTTCCTTTCGTCGTTATTGCGATTTGTTCATCTAGAGCTTTTGTCTCTTCTGCAGCAATGATTGTTTGCAAGTCCTAGAACCGGGGCAAATGTTCTTCGCCTTCTGCGTGCAAGTACTCTCATCGTTGCAGTAAGTGTGCAGGCAACCACCGTGCCATAGCCTGTCCTGGTAATTCTGGGGCTCAGGTTTCTTGCTGATTGCGCTCACCCTGTGCCCCTCATGATAAGGTCAATTCTTGGTGGAACTAACGAACTTTGTCACAGTGTCTTGGTGATATTATGGACATTATTATTATTATTATTATTATTATTATTAATTATTATTATTATTATTATTATTATGGACACTTAGTGATATTGCGGTTTTACATGATCAATAGCACAGCGAGACTAGTCCTAGGCTATGCTATATAATTT
>NC_090872.1:42235323-42255323 GCF_036669935.1 Montipora foliosa
TCTCTCGAAACGCAATGCAGAACCTTCCTAACCCATGGTTTAGCGTCATCAACCAGAAGATCCTACACACAAGTTTATTAGCTTCTGTCAGCAACTTGGCAAACTACATTCTTCTGGTTCCCCTGCCCTGCAGATGAATGGACACTGTGTCTCTTTTCCACATTCCTTGCTACTTCTTGCGGCACATGTCCATCAAAGTGTATTTATCGGCAGTGAGATCCTTGCACATCAAGCAAGGCTTTCCAGATTCTTGTCTAATTGTGACCGTCCAGATGAAAAGGATGCTTAACCAAAAAGCGGTTTTAGTGCGTTTGTGTTTGAAACTGTTTGAAATGTGTTTGAAACTGTTTGAAATCCTAAGGTGTTTGAAACAAAGGAAAAGGTGTTTATCTGTGTTTGAAACGCCAACCCGTGCTACATCTGTCAACAGTGAACATAATTATTACTTTTGCAGCAAATTATTTCAGTAGAGAATGCATTGAGTAATTTTCCATTTCATTTGTTCCCTTTGTTGTATTAAAGGTTATCGGTTTATGAATTAATCAGAAAACAACGTGGATGAGATTTTTTTTCTTGCAAGCCAAGGAGCATATATTGCTGTTGAAATAAGGACATAGTGTTCATAATAATGAGCGAGAATTCTGCGTAAACTACTTTGACACCTTGTGGGTTGTTGTGTGAAATAACAGTCACGTAGAAAATTTGATCATGGAAACATAGCCGTGTAAACATTGTCTGCGGTGTGTCTGCGTTGCGAGTGACATTTCAATGCATAAAACGTGGCTCTGCATGTAAAAGTGTGCATGTGGAAGCGATGCATGTAACGATATCAGCTGAAAAAATACCAGCAAATCCGAAGCCATTTGCATGACTACAAAAGCCTGGCTCTTAAAGTTATCAAGATCTTCTCGGCATCGTTAATGCCTTCTAGGCAGAAACGTTTCACTAAAAGTATGTGTTTGCATGACAAGGACATGACAGAAATATTGGAAATATTTCTCCCGCGATTGACTAAAATGTACCCTCAAATCCAGAGGTTTTTTGCTCTCTTAGGGCGACAAACCGGTGAACTGGTTTTTCGCGCTGCTTTGCAACTCGCCATTCTGTTGCTCTAAGAGAGAAAAACCTCAGGCGTCCTAGCGAAGAGAGACACGCTCGTGCGCGAAGTCAATTGTATCCAGGTGGGAGAGATCCTTTGAACAAAATAATTTTGAAAAATACCGCGAGCGTGGATTGACAGCTCTCAATGTCATATTGTTTTCATGTACAGTATGGTGTCCTTCTTCCGCGAGAAAAAAAGGATAATCTTGAATAGCTTACCTGAATCAAAACACCACGAACTGAAATTTTCCCTGAAGATAGAGTTTTCGTTTCTTGCGATACTCTAATATCCGTCATCGCATCAAGTCAAGTAAATGCTGGCCTATGTAGCTTACAGTATACTTTGAATGAACAACTGATAAGTACAAAGTTTCCGTGCCCTTGGTTCTCACAGAACCGCCTTCAAAACTTCGGAACTGGCGCCGCCGAAAAACATTCTTTTCTTTCAAAATACCGATTAACGATTTTCACGAACAAATAATTCGTTCCTCCTTAACTCTATACGTTGCAAACATAGGCATCGATCCTATCATTATAGGCGTCGCTCAACAACGAAAACCGAAGTTTTCGCTTCCGTGAGAATTTCTCACAGAACTTTGCAACTTGCCGCCGAAAAACATTCCATTCTTTCAAAATGTCGATTCACGATTTCTCAAGAACACAATATTTCATTCAATAATCCATCTTAACTTTATTACACGTTGCAAACATAGGCATCGATATTATATCGTTCAAATTTTTGAACAACTGCGAATTTTGAAAGTTTTTGAAAGCGTGCGTGACCTCCAGATTCTGCGCGCATGAAACATGATCCTCAGAGTTCTGCATGATTTCACACACGACTAAATATTGGCGGCAAACAGTTCGTTTGTCGTTAAAAACAAACAAAAAAGTCAATCATTCTTTCGCATTTTAGTAATTTTAAGTTCTTGTTTGAGCCAATAAATTATATATGACATTTATTACAGCCGATGTTTTAAATTCTGCACGCTTGGACTCAATTTCGTTTTGTGAAAAAATTGAAATTAACTTTTAATTGGTTTCCTCTGGGTTTCCAGTGCTCACAAAATTTCACTAGCCAAAATGGCTAGTGAAGCCCAAAAACCACTAGTCTGGGGCTAGTTGGCTACTGTTAGTCTCGAGCCCTGTAATAGCTAATCTGACTCCGTAGTATTTCAATCAACGTTGACCGTTGTGCTTGATAACCATGTCCATCCATTTGGGAGTAGAGCTTCTTAAACTGTTTTCACCGGACACGGCGTATTTTGCATTGCAGGGCTTGATACCTAGGCAGACCATTACTCACACAATACTGGACATATGAAGTTGGAAAACTTAGCAAATTGCCTACGCTACAAGATCGTAGCTTATACCACACCCCCCTTACCCCAATTCAATGTTGTGTGACAATTTTTCAGGCGACTGCTAGTAGTTGTGAAAATCAACACTGAAGGAGTGGACACCGGGGATGGGTGTTCCAACAAATGTGACGAGTATTATATGTCTAGGTTAGGCCCAACCTAACCTCACACTCACCGTCACTCTCACCTTTGGCCTCACTATAAAAGCGTTAAATTTCAGGAAATTTAAGGGACCCGCCGCTTTGTCACATAATTCTGTAGTTAAGCTTTCTGTAAATTGGGCATGCAAGCATAACAGCTAACTATGATGCAAGTAAGCGTGATCCGTGGAGTTTGTAGCTTAGCGGGCCGACCAACCATACTTAAGGTATCATCGGCAAATCCTTGACAAGCAGCTAGGTAACAGAAGATGCTGCTGAAACTTGGAAATGAACAACTGTTACACAAGTTGAGTTCATAAATTTCACGTCCATATGTTGACAAATCAAGTCAGCACACAGAACGAATTTCATGATCTTTGATTAAACGAACATCTTGTTTATAATAAACAGAGGTAACCTACTCTGCTTTGGGTTAATGACCAAACCGTGTTTGAAGAAAAAGCACAGAGTTACTGTGTCAAGGCCAAAGGAATTTACCGTGTTAAACTTGCGTGTTAAAACACAAGCATCTACCGTGTTAGCAAACTGTTAACAAAAGGCACAATTCCGTTTGTTTTGTTTTTTCTGGCATATATTATGCGATTGCTAGGTGTGTTAGACAAGTACCGTGTGAACGTGTTTGGACTGTGCCGTGCATGTGTGATCACCTTATTGACAGTTTTCCCATTGAGGGTCACTTATGTTCTTCACATGACAAACTACTGGTAACTACTCTATGGATAGAAATAATTGTTTAACTGTGCCTACTGTAAAGATGCATCACATGTAACATTATTAGGAGGAACAGCTATTAATTAATCTAATGGGTTTAGTAAATTATAATCCCATGGGTACATCATGGTAAGGCAGCTTTTTAAAGATAACTTGATGCTTAACTGTGTGTAATCAAATTCATATCCCTACGGTGACCCTGTTACTATTGAACTGTGAAAGAGGAGATTTTGTCGTAAATTATAATAGAGCCAACCAAAGGAGACTCAGTTAAATGATGTTTACAATGGCTGAATTAATTATCAGACGGTATTTCATATTTATGAAAATATTATTCAAAGAAGGGTAAAACAGAAATATCTAATGGGAAATATAGACGAATTTCTCCCTAGTGATGGTGAGTCATTTTATTCTGTGACTTTTAAATGGTACCAGCCAGTTCTATTATGTTTTGTTTAGCTTTCAGATATTGTAGTTCTTGTGCGTGGAAAATTGTCTAAGCAGACCAGAACAACCCTTGGGGCCTTGGTAGTGATTGATGTTCATGCCAGAGATGTGGTGCATGAGATGGTCCAGAAAGGTATTGTTTTCATTAAATTTAGTGACATTTAATGTGCACACAAGATTTGGCTAAGATTTGTCTTTCGGTTGGTTTGATGTAGGTGTTTCTCAAGAAAATGATTTTCAGTGGTTGTGCCAGATGCGGTACTACTGGGAACAGGGCAGATGTTTGGTGAGAATCATCAATGCCACTGTGCGCTATGGGTATGAGTACCTTGGTAACTCAGGCAGGTTAGTATTTTCAATTAAGTTGTGTCCTGTTCTAGGTTTATAGGCTCTAAAGAGGTGCCAAAAATGTTGTGAAAGAACATGGGGAGAGAGAAATGTGAAATGGTGCATTCTTTGTGTTTTAATTTTCATCTTTCTCTCTTGCCATTATTTGGGCACCTCCTGCATTGACAAGTAAAATCGCCTGTCATTAGACAGAGTATAATCTAATATACAGATTTTAGCCAAGCCTATAAGTGGAACTCCCAGGGTATTCATACTTACTGCCTGTAGGGTTAGTGAAAGAAAAGGTTTTGAATTGTCCGCATTTTGATGTTCCCGGTTGCTGCTTTTAATTAATAATAAATCATTTTCTTTGCTTTCTTCAATAGAAAAATTCATTGCCAAACTAGTGAATTCCACGGTAAATTTTACGCTAAAAACCGATATCGCATGGATCATGAAGGAATGAGTACAATATTGGTTTTCGAGTGAAAATAAGCATTTCAAAGTAGTCAACCTCTTTGGCTTTTGTGTTTGTGAGGATGGTAAGCATCTGCTTTATCACTAATATCAGGCATTTCTTTAGTTTTATGCGGAAAATATCGTAATTATGTGGAGGATGGGGATTTTAGGAAATTATGCGGATCTGCATCGCCGCATCCTGTCACATGCCATTTTATTTTCGAAGGATGAGTAGTTTAGATGAGGCTACAACTTTAGCATCCGACAGACAATGGGCAGCTGGCGTCTGCCCAGGGTTCAGCACCGAATCACTCTTAATACACCTTATTGAAACTTGGAGATCGTTAGTGGATGAGGGCTATGTTGTTGCAGTGGCTTTTATTAATTTCGAAAAAGCTTTTCACAGCGTCAACCATGAAATTCTTATATCCAAATTACAGCAGAACTTTGGAATTTGTGATCCCTTTCTAACTTGGTTAAAAAGTTATTTTAATGACAGACAGTCGTTAACGGAACCAACTCGGAATTTCTTCCAGTTAACTACGGTATTCCACAAGGCTCCATTTTACGACCAACATTACAGAACTGTTTATGTATGCTGACGATACAACTGTTTACGGTATCCGAGAGAATGTGGATCAAGCGGTAGCTCAGCTGAACAAAGTACTTGAAGAACTTTATACAGGGTACCTAAATAACCGCTTAACACCACACCCGAAAAAGTGTGAGATGTTTTTTGTATCTACAACCTCGAACATAAATAGTTGTAACACCTCTCTTGAACGGCACGTAACTCGCATCCAAGCTATTGATAGCGCAGCCCTCCTCCTCCTCCCTCCCTTCAATGTTGCGTTTGCCGTTCTAATTTTGCGCTTCCCGGTTAGTTCTTGCACTGGAACCCATAAACATCAACATTGAAAGGGAAGGAGGGAGAAATTTCCGTCAGTGTTACAACATTTGTGACCGAGACTGTATTTGTCACTGTTAAGAGTTTTCATGTGTGCTACGTGATGTGACAACCGAGGAAAGTGTATTGTGAAATTATTGTTGTAGGGTTGTAAGATATGTTAAGACGGTACATACTTGTCGCCAAATACACTTTGGGCTGTAGTATTAATGGTCTTGGAGGAAACTTAAAAGATGTACAGAATTATTTGGTGAAAGACTGGTTTTTGTGTGTTAATACTGTTGTTATCTGTGTGTTGGCAGAAGTAATTAAATAAAGTCAACATTAGTCAGTGATATTTTGAGAAATGATGCGTCTATCAGAAAAGAAAACTGCTATTAAAAAAAGTAGATCGGTAGCTGTAAAAGAGTGTTTGAAAAGGTTCGAAGTCAAGTTGTAGAGCAGAGATTTTGTACAGTCAGCTCGGAAAGGAATGCATCGTAGGTTGTGACCGTCATTTGTTGCAAATGGCGGGAAATGTTTTGGAGCGAAATAACATAGCTGGGGACGAATTTTCACAGGCTATCAGAAATCTTCTTGGCAAAGGAAGAGGAAAATACCGCAACTTGTATTTAAAAGGCCCATCTAATTGTGGAAAAACGTTTCTTTTAAATCCTCTTACAAGCATTTACAACACATTTTGCAACCCGGCAAGTACAACCTTCGCAGGGGTAGGTGCAGAAGAGGCGGAAGTTTTATTTCTAAATGATTTCAGATGGTCCGCCAACATCATCCCATGGCATGATTTGCCATTGTTATTGGAAGGCCATGAGGTTCACCTGCCAGCACCCAAGACCCATTACAGATTTGATTTTTCCTTGAAAGGGGATACGCCCATCTTCTGTACCGCGAAGGAGGAAATTTCCTTTGTCCGCGCTGGTGTGCTGGATGAAAGAGAGACTGAAATGATGCGTGTTCGTTGGCGAGTGTTTGCATTCAGCTCACAGATTAGCGAGGCAGAACAACTGCAAGTTCCACCTTGTCCACGCTGTTTTGCTGAACTTGTCTATCCCCAGGCCTAAACTCTGCTCCTTGTCGATTAAATTATGGTTACATGTGAGCGTGTACCGAGCACGGATCACCATCCTTTTCCTTCATTTTAGCGTTGTGTTTTGGTAAAAACTAGGACGTTTAATCGTACTAAACTATTGTAGTAGTTACTATGTGTAACCAGAAATAATAGATATCACAACCGCGCCTTTCTTAGGCTTATTTGCAACGGTTATCCGTTCATTGCTAATTAATTTTAGTAGACTGTAATTAATTTACCGACAACGAATCTCCATGGTTTACCGTAGAAATTTCGAGGACAAAAAACTGCTAATTGCTTGAAAATCTCGCTATAGTTAAGTTGTGTTCTAGTGCTTAATTTCAAGTACAAAAACAGGCAGAGAAGACCGATTTAAAGTACTTTTACAAGAAACGATCATGGTGTACCGTGATCGCAATGGTGATGTTGATTGTTTACAAAAGCAATTTCTACACGTCCTTTATCTGAGAAAAAAATACCGTTAAATATCAACTTTCTTTTGAAGAGCTATGCTTTAAATACATTATAGAAAGTAAAACAAAGAGACAATTGATTGTTGAGTAAAACGTACAGATATATCGTTGAAATTAGTAGTTGCAACGTTATTTAACGCGGGAAATGACAAAAGCAACAACCTTTTTTACATTTCCCACCGGTGTAACAGTGTACTTACACACGCACACACAAAAAAAGCATTACAGTTGTCCGCTATAGAGCTTTAAAATAAGTATTAACTAATACTTGATACGGCCACCCCTCTTTCTGATGACAGTGGTCATTCTTTTTGGTATAGAGTCTACCAACCTATTTACAGCTACTACCGGCAGGGTGAAAAACGCATCTAGATGTATTACACGAGCTTTAAACTCTTCAAACGTTTCACGTCTTATTTTGCGATCCCTTGCTTGTTTCTGAAGGTGCCTATTAACAACAGCAAAAACGTTTTCGATAACATGTAAGTCTGCGCTTTGTGGTGGCAGTTTGATCATGGTGCTATTTACATGCTCAAATGCCGCTTTTTCTTATGCAGAATTTTGACAAGGATCTCCATCCTGCATCCAGAGGCGACTGACACCTTTTCCAGCCAACTCAAACAATCGATCAAAGTGTTCATCAACGAATGTGGCGAAGTAGCGACCTGTCATGTGTTCATAAGGCTCACAGCAAATCACTCCCTTGTCATAGGATATAGCGACTATAAGCCTTAAGACTTTCCCCCCAGTTCCCTCCTTCCGAGCCTTTGCAATGCATTGAGCAAGGCCCTCGCTTTTTTTTCTCCATACTCGTCCTTGAGGTGCGATAGCTTGATCAAAACTGAAAAGGATTTCTCTTATATGGGATGGATGTTCCGTCCAAGTAGAACGCAATTCTTTTTTCCAAACATCCGTGCTGAAGTTTCTTTGCATGATTTTAGCAAAAGCCACTCTTTTCGTATGATCATCTTTGGTCATAAGTCCTTTCTTCCTTGTCTGCAAATGCTGCTGAATTTAGGTAACGTGTAACTGTCCTCGTTGAAACATCACTTTCTTCAATTCCGGCCTCCTCCATTAATCTTTTACAGGTGAAAGTCCCGTCTCTTTTTCGTAGGACCCTGAGACAGCAAATCAGGTGCCTTCTTTGTCTTTCACTTAGCTTGAAGTTACGGCCTCTTTTCGAGGAACTTCGTAAACGCGAGGGAGTGCTTCTATTTGCTTTGGAAATTCTTACAACACTTGCTGTTGAAATACCACAAAGATCAGCAACTTTACGAACGGAAAGTCGTTTAACCCGGCTTAAGTAAAAAGCTCTTGCCCTTGTCACATTATCGATACAGTGTTCAAAGGCCATTACGCTTGTGCAGCTTTTCTCTCGTAATTCTTCAAAGTATTATTCCTTCTTAGCAACAAATCAACTCTTTATAGCAATTTTATAAGTAAAGAAACGTGCTTGAACTTCTTTTCATTGCGAAAGTCCCACAAAACAACCGTTACAGAACACATTAGTAATGGCGCATTTACTTCAACACTCAGACAACCTCGGTCATAAATAGTTGTAACACCTCTCTTGAACAGCACGTAACTCCAATGCAAGCTATCGATAACGTAGCCCTTCTCCTCCCTCCCTTCAATTTTGCGTTTGCCATTCTAATGTTGCGTTTCCCGGTTATTTCTTGCACTGGAACCCATAAAAATCAACATTAAATTTGTGTCAGTGTTACAACATTTGTGACCGAGAGTGTAGGTCTAGTTTCATCGGGCCTATTGCATTAGTCTGGATCGGGGATTCTTTCGTTAATCAAGTTAACAAATCCCGTTTACTTGGCACTGTGGTGGACAATAAGCTGAGCTGGACACCTCACTCGATGGATCTAAAGAAGCGCTTTGCCACAAAGTTAGCCTTGCTAAAGAGGTGCAAATTCTTACCTAAGAATGTTTTAGAAGCATTTTATCTTACTGTAATTCTACTGACTGTCACCTATGGCTTAGCTTTGTGGGGATGCTGTAGTAAAGGAACTGTTTAATTCAATAGAAAAGCTTCACAGTACAGCCGCAAAGATAGTTTTTAATTTAAGATCAGACACCCCGCATACAGAGGCCTTAAAGATAGTGAACTGGCATCCCCTCTGCTACAAATATAACATTGCATTAGTAAAACTGATGCACAAGGCTCATTGGGAAAATCTGCCTTTGCCATTATGTGGCAGTATAATCTGTAGACGAACATCAACATATCCGACTAGGACAACTGACCCTGTCTTTGTACCTCATTTCAACTCAAGATTTGTCCATTTCTCGATTAGATAGAGAGGTGCGGCTCTATGGAATAACACCTTGGCCAATGATTATTCAATTGTAGATGCGAGTTGTAAATCTTCGTCAATCAAGTTGAAAGATAATGCAAGTTTCTTGAATTTTAATTTTTATGCTACGTCAATTTCCACTACAGATTTTATTGACCTATATTATATATACAATCGCAATTGTTATTTAGTTTTTAGCTCTCTTACACCCTAGGGATTTTTAGTTTAGGCGTTTAATAGTACGTAATTTAAGGGAATCTTATCTTATTCATTCAAGCGTCTTTTGTAAATACGCGACCCTGTAAACTTTATAGCTTTAAACATTATCTTGTTTAAATAAAGGAGAAGGCATTTGACAGGGTCCTGAGGAAGGTATTGGAGTGGGCAATGAGGAAGAGAGGTATACCAGAGGCAATGGTGAGAGCAGTGATGAGTTTGTATGAAGGTGCAAAGACAAGAGTCAGAGTTGGGCTAGAGTTGTCCGAGGAGTTTGAGTTGAAAGTTGGTGTGCACCAGGGATCCGTGTTGTCGCTGTTGGTTTTTGCGATCGTGGTTGACGTGGTTACGGAGAGTGTGAGAAATGGTTTGATGAGTGAGATGTTGTACGCAGATGACTTGGTGTTGACGAGCGAAATGATGGAGGGACTGAGGGAGAAGTTCTGGAAATGGAAGGAGGCATTCAAGAGCAAGGGGCTGAAGGTGAACCTCGGGAAGACAAAAGTGGTAGTGAGTGGGGCATAAGGTGAAATGTCTGAGAGTAAGATAGATCCATGTGGTATTTGTGGGGAGCGAGTAATGGTAAATTCAGTGTTGTGTGTGAAATGCGGGAAATGGATCCATGGCAGATGCGTGAAAGTAAAGAGGGTGACCCAGAGGTTGGGGAGAGATTTTGTGTGTGGAAGATGCAAGAGGCAAGTTGCTGGATTAATGGAACCGGTGGAGGAGTTGTGTGAAGAGGTGGAAACGGTGAGAGGTTTCTGTTATTTGGGGGATAGGGTGAATGCAGGTGGTGGTTGCAAGGCAGCTGTGACAGCAAGAGCAAGAATTGGCTGGGTGAAGTTCAGGAAAAGCGTTGGAGTTTGAAGTGAAGGGCAAGAGGAAGCGAGGACGACCAAAGAAGACGCGGAAGACGCAAGTGGAGAAGGAGAGCAAGAGTGTTGGATTGGAGAAAAAGGATGTCATGATCGATTTATCTATCTATCTATCTATCTCGGTCATGATGACCCATCCATCGAAATTAGGGCATTTTCCCCTTGCCTTTTTCTCTGAAACAAAGTCTGTGACCCCCCAGTTTTTTTTCCATTTTTGGAATAAGCAATTTATGACCTACCTTCAGGCGAAAAATGAAAACAATATCGATGTGGGAAGATTTTTGCGTGAACGTCCTTAAATGACGCATCTGTAAAAATAACAAACGGTTTAGTGTCCAAGGAAAGAATTTGTGGAGTGACTTCTTCCACTAAGTATACTGACTAACTATTACTGATATTCTGTTTTGTCATTGCCATTCTCTTTTGCTCTCTTTTCGTTTCTGTTCTAGACATAGGTCCTCCAGGCGTCATGTAACCTTATCAAAGCTTCTAAAGATATGCTAAAAATTGCAGTACAGAGGAAAAAGCAGCTCTAAGCAAATTAAAAATAAACACTCAGCTTTAAGCTTATCTCTCTCCGATGCTTGACTTGAATAACTACGTAGCCACCAGTGTGGACTACAGATATCATGATATGTCAAACTGGATTGAAACCAGCGAAAAATGTAGAAAGAAAACATGTTCCAAACTGTTTTCCACCTGAACACGAAAAGCGTTGACCGTGTAAGAACTATAGTTTATGTATTCATCATCATCGGCCGGCTGATGTGCAGGCAACTGAGATGTTGTATGTTGATATAGTATGGCTGTGTAGCGGCGTTGAGCCACAGAAAGCGCGCGAAAAATGAAGCCTTGCTTATGTTCAGGTGAGATAACCGGGTTGAGCCTGCAGTCCAATCGAAAACAAGTACCTGGTCAGCGGTCAACTTAAAAAAAATAAACAGCTGACCTTGATGAGCTCTGGTCAGCGGATACCTTGTTTTGACAGGTGTCGATTGATCAAAACATGGATGTCCAATATCAAAGATGTCTGCTGTAAACTAGCATGATACTGGTCACATTGGCATACATGGATGACGTCATAGATATAAAACCAAGACTTCTCGCATCGATGGGTTACCATATTTTCTTAACAATGGTGCTCAGTGTGCGCTCACGGAGCTCCGCTAAGAACATACTGTCAAAAGCGAGAATGCTCATTAACTATAGAAATATGATGCACATGATCATCCTAAAGTGGCATGCAATTATTTGAAACACCCATTCCTGGAAACCCATGCAGAGAAACTTGCGCTTATCAGTTAATTTACATCTATAATTTTCGATTAGTAAGTTAATGTCGGGTTACATCTCATGATGACTGAATAAACTATGATTAGAATGAGCAACTGATACTGAAGATAGAAAACCTCCAATGTTTGGAGAGGAGGGGAGGGGAAAGAGTTGTATAGAAATAAAATAGATGATTGCATCACTTCCAGTGAAAGCTGTTGTATTAAAGAAAGGTGGCTAAAAGTGAATATAGTGCTACCTACTTAAATGTTCTTTTTTTCATAATGAGTTTGAACTTAGTCTGTACATTGTTGTTCTTTAATTAGACTGGTCATCACTCCGCTGACAGATCGTTGTTACCGTACTCTTGTCAGTGCTTTTCATTTAAACCTGGGTGGAGCACCTGAAGGTCCTGCAGGTACTGGAAAGACAGAAACCACTAAGGTATGCATAGCTAGTGATTCCCCATGCCTGCTTTCTGTGCACATTTGTTATTGAGAAACATGATCATATATCATTAGTCTTGTACTCAATTCCACATCCAACGTTCTTTTTCTTTCAGGATTTAGCGAAAGCCCTAGCAATACAGTGTGTTGTGTTTAACTGCTCAGATGGCTTAGATTACCTGCAAATGGGGAAAGTAAGTGCATTTTTGTCAAGCTTTGTTATGGGTCTTGGCATTTTGTATTAACTGTCTTTTGTAAACAGTTCTTTAAAGGTCTGGCATCATGTGGTGCATGGGCTTGCTTTGATGAGTTCAATCGTATTGAGCTGGAGGTTTTATCAGTTGTGGCTCAACAGGTAATTTTCTCTACATGTTGTGTATTTGTGTTGCATTCTTGTGACGTCAATTGCATTATTTTACTGGTGCGCCTAACCCAAGACTAACTACAGTCGAACCTGTATATAACGGTTACCCTTGGGACTTGAGGAACTGTCCGCTTAATACAGGATCACTAAAAATACTCTCTGACTGTGTTCTAATGTCATTTTTAATGGCATATCACACAAAATCACTTTATGCAAGGAAGCAAAATTATAGGACAATCAACACTCTTCCAAGTGATTGATACTTGGAAGTTAACGGTATAATATCCATAACATTTTTGAATGGGAAGGTTACAGTAAAGGGCAACTGAGTTAACAGAGGTGGAGGTTAAGGCCTGGAAATCCGTGACGAGTATATGTTTGAAGGCGATTCATTTTCCGTCACATGGCTGAAGAAAACAAACAACAGCAACAACAAGAACAAACAACAAATAGTTTATTAGTTTATTTGCTCACTCGCACTTTGTTACGTGAATAATTGCGATAAAAAATTTGACAAGGGGAAAAGGCGTATATTTGTGCAGGAATTAGAGCTTGGACACTAAAATAACCAAGAAGTTTTCGAGTTAGTCTCCAGGTTTTTTGATGTTTGAGAGATATGCAAGAAATTTCTATTAAAGGAACTTACATTGGCTTTGAGAATGTTGCTCAGACAGTAAAGAAAGTTTTAATCTTGTGGAAAAGTTGAAAAGGCTAAGATCTTTTGGATCGGTGGGGATATTTTTCCAAAAAAGAGTAATGGTAAACGCTATTGTTTGTTTACCAGATTTGGTACGGACTTTTGGCTTATAGAGGTTTTGTTTGGACGCACATCTAGTGTTATAAATTATTATGGACCTTACTAGCGTATTAAAAAAAATTCTTGGAACGAAGTTGGCAGGAGGCCTTAATGCCACAGGTGTGTGAACTTTAGAGCATGAAAACGTTATTTACTGTCAAAACATTGAGTAGATTTAGTGGAGGAAGAGTGCTATCTGTTTTGTCTCCAAACGTTCTTGCAAAGAATACATGATTTTGTTGGGTTTTTACTTTTTTAAAGACTAAGGGACATGCACAATATCAAATTATGCACCAAATTTAACATGTTCAAGGCAGCTTTCCGAACCACCCAAGGTGGCGTGGTGCTTGCAGTGAAGGAGTGAATACATTTGGGGAACCCCACGGGGTTTACATTGATAGGTGCATTAATACATGTCGAAATGGAATCGACAGACATGGTGAGAAGACAGTCTCTGTCGATCCCCTAATCTCACGGGGGATTAGTAAATTCCATTTGGAAGGTGACTTCCATTTGGAGAGTGACATTGAAGCTATCAAAGTATACCAATGTTTATCAAAGCTATCACGACTTTTTGCAATGAACGAGTCATCAAGGCCATATGAATCCAACTTGAACAACATCAGTGACATGAAAACAGTGAGGCAACCAAGCAACCCATGCTTCCAGACACTAGTACTTGTGTGGCAGACCATAATGACGAACTGTCGAAAGACTCGGTCATTGATTATGTAAGGGAAAGTGATGAGGAATCCGTACCAATCTCCTGCGATAGAGCAAGAGCTAAGGGCGTTTGCAAATGCAAACATGCTCCCCAGGACAGAAACCTTCCAGAATTCCTTACAAGAAAACGTCGAGCTTGTTTCATAAGGTAATTAGAAATTGTATGGTGCATTATTTAATGGAGAACGTACTGAGCTCGTCTGAGTTGAGAAAGTGTTTATCTCCTGCTTTTGGAAAATAATACTATATTGCGGTAAGAATGTCTAGACCTAGACCGCAACTCAGACGTAACTAATCTCCGAGAGTAGGAGATTCTAATCGTCATTTTTATCTTATTATCCGCAGGACTGCTAAACACAAAAAAGACTGGTCAGTTCTATTGTGTATTCAAGGTCAATCTGTTACTGAGCATCCAACAAAATTGAACCAACAAAATAAGAGTTATTGTCTTTCAAGAGAAAAGCTATTGATATCAGGAGACATTCAATTGAACCGAGGCCCTGTTCATGGAACGAGTACACATACAGTACTGAGAAATCCTTCTATAGCATTGTTGCAGGCTCGATTAGCTCAGAAAGGATTGAAGGCACTAGAATGTACCTCTGATGGTTCATGCTTCTTTTCTTCTGTTGCCCATCAGTTATACAATGATCCTTCCTATCACATGAACGTGCATGCTGCTGGAGTTGAATATATCAGAAACAACCGTCAAAATTTTATTGGACCCATTACAGATCAATTGTGGGTGTGTTGTCACAGCAATATACATGGTGTGATGCACTTATTGTGCAAGCAGTTTCGGATGTATTAAATGTTACAATACGTATAAATGAATCCATTGAGGGGTGGGCACTATCAGTCCTATAAGCGGACAACAGAGAACTACTGTCATTAACATTGGACATGTAGATGAAAGACACTGTGTTTCAGCAGTTCAGTTAGATTATTATAATAACAGTATTTCAGGTTGTGAAGTCAGCAGTGTTACAAATGTCAAGAATTATTCAGAGGTAATAATCGATTAATTAACCATGGCCAAAAATGGTGTGAGTGTCAGTAATAATTTCTGCAAAGCAGTGGCAAAAAGGGCTTATATGAGAGAATGTATCAAGCGGAAGAGACAAAATAAAGAGTTCAGGGAAAAGAAAAACAATGCAAAACACCAAAACAGATCTGGAAATATTGAAGCAGTAAGGGAATATGAAAAGCAAACATTTATGGTTAAAGCTTCCAATCCAGAACATATCAGAGAACTAAACAGAAAAGCATAGAACCATTTAAGGAAAGCTATGCAGAGCTCAAGGCTAAACCAAACTAACATTTGTCAAGTTCAAGACTATATTAGACATTCCTTGTCAAAAGTGGTTTAGTCTTTTCGTGATAAGATATCACATGGCCCTGAATATATATGCACTTGCTGTGATCAGTTATGATTCAGATTGTGTCTCTAAGTGTAACAGTATCAAATATAGTGATAAATATTTGCAAGGTTTGTTGGAGGAATGTATAACTGGCACAGAAAGCGTTAATAATACTGAATGGATCTGCTCTACTTGCCTAACCTGATGACATTAACAATATGACCTGGCAACAAAAATTGGACCTTGATCAAAATTACCCTGTCACCTGTGCGAGGAACTTTGAACACATAGTACAGCTCTTTATAGAGGGTGTGTTGATGTGTTGAAGAGTAATCCTATTGGAGAAATGGTAGACTTACTTTACAGGGTTGAATTCCAGCAAAGGGGATCACCTCGCATACATGCATTATTTTGGTTACCTAGTTGCATATGAGAGCCCCCTGTGCTGTTACACAATTATCCAGCTGTTATATCACACTGAATAATGCATAAACAAAAATTCAGCCTGTCAATTTTAAACAATCGCGGTAACTTTCATATCCACGAGTAACGACAGTGGCACTTTGATTCAAATTTGGCATTCAAATAGTTTTTTATTCATGTTTTATCTTTTATATATACAATGTAATTAACTAGTTCTAACTAGGTTTTGATTGTGTATAGATTCGCAGTTTTTTAATAGTTTCACTACTTTTAACATCATTTTACTTTTAACAATATTGTGAAGCGCAACTGAATATATCTATATAGAGGTCTGCGCCATATAAATGTAAATTATTATTATTATTATTGATCCATTGAAAAATTCATGTGCGCTGTGTGTGATGTATAAGCTTACTTGGCAAATTTTTGAGTTATAGCAGTGGTAAGCGAGCATTAAAAATAAACCATATGCACCGTAATTGTACACAAGATACTAAGTTCTAGAATTAAGTTCACCTTGAAGAAGGAACAGTGAACTTCCAGGTGATGTAAAAATATTGCTAAAAAGTGATTGAAAACACGTCCTAAGGTCTCTTATGAGCTGTCAAAATATGCTCACAAGACGCCAAATGATTGGTCAATTATCCTACTAAATCTCCATAACAACAAAAAATACAGATCTACTAAGGGAGACTGGGTAGAGGCGTAAGATCAAGACTCCATTTTTACTGCTGGTTATGGCCGGTTTAAGAAATTCAGGGGTCATCTCGCACAGCCAGTTACGGCCAGCTTAGGAGTCAATGGGTCAAGTAGGTAGGGTGCTGGTTATTGTACAATATACTGGAGTGTGATCGGAAATATCAGCAAGGCATATACCAGATTTAATGTTTTTGCGCCCTATTTGTATATATATGATTGATAAGAGAGGAGGTATGTTATTCTACTAGCTTTAGTAATAACAGGCATAAAACCTAAACTTAATAGTAGTAGTGGCATCCTCGTCTCAAAGAGGCGATGTTTAGCACTGGGGATTTGGGCAGGATCTTGTATTACTTTGTAGCCCAATCCTGGAGTGGCAGTCTCTGTTGCAGGTGGCGCAGACGTGCCTTGTGGAATTGCGTGCAGAATGCTGCACGTTCTTTCCTCACTGCTCTCTTGCATGTAGCCGGGGCTCTAGCATTCACCTCCACCTTTGAAACCCCCGCTTTGACACTTTGCCGCCATGTATCTCGGTGTTTGGTGATGTCCTCCCATGCACTGGTGTCGATTAGTGCAGATCCCAGGCTCGCTTGATGACGCCCTTGTAGTGCAGCAGGGATTGACACATGCGACAGACTTCCTCCTGCAGTTCTCCATAAAAGGATTACCCTTGGCAGGTGGCCACGCTCCATGCAATGTGCATGGCCAAGCCATCGAAGGTGTCGCTGAATGAACAGTGATGGCATGCTCAGTGAGCCAGCGTGCTCCAGGACTTCAGTGTTGCTGACTCTGTCCTGCCACCTGATGTGCAGCAGGCGCCGAAGGCAGCGGAGGTGGAATCTGTTGAGTCGCTGCTCTTGTCTGGCATAGGTTGTCCACGACTCGCTGCCATAAAGGAGATTCAACAGAACGCAAGCTTGGTAGCTTGGTCCTTTCACTCAACAGGTCATTACCAGACACTTGTTGAGTTTGGCCGTGACGGTGGCTGCTTTGGCGATCCTGCAGCTGATCTCAGCATTGAGCGAAGTCGAGCTTGACATGGTGGAGCCCAAGTAGGTGAAGGTGTCCACAACCTCCAGCTGTGTGTTGTTGATGGTGATGACTGGGGGGACTCAGCACCTTGTGCCAGGATGTTGGTCTTCCTGAGGCTGATCGTTAGCCCAAACTCCTTGCAGGCGTGGGACAGCTTGTCTACGAGATGTTGGAGGCCCTCCTCGCTGTGGGACAGCAAACAGCAGCTCCCGTATGAGCACCACGTAAGCTTTGGTCTTAACGCAGAGTCTGGTGATGTTGAAGAGTTTGGGTTAAAGCAAGAACACAGCCCTGCTTTACTCCACTGCTGACTGGGAAGGTGGCTCTATCGAAGCAGACTGTACTCTTTGGAGGGCAGCCCATCCTCTGGAGGATCTTGAGGAGCCTGCTTCTCCTCACCAAGTCAAAAGCTTTGGTTAGGTCCACGAAGGCACAGAACAATGGCTGCTGCTGCTTTCGACACTTCTCCTGTAGCTGACGGAGGGAGAAGTTTATGATCTGTTGAGAAATGCCTTTCAAGCAAGTACTCATGAAATTTGGTGATCCCTTTAATTGCTAGAGAGTAGTATTCAATTTATTTGTGCGGTTCTGTTCCTCACTGTTAAATATTCTTGGTGCATAAGCAGCTGGTTACAGAGAATCATCAGGTCCAACGTTTGAATACCAACAGAAGGTTCATCACTGTCACTTCAAAACCAATTTATCAGCAGGATGATAGTGCCAAAGGACAGAATCAGAGCACTAAGCAGCTTTGAAGTTGTCTTAATCACCCTGGACAACTTTGGTTAAAGCTGGTTAATCCAGTTTTTAAGACAATGTTTCGCTCCCATATATGCATGTAAAAATACACTACTCTTTACAAGCACATTGCACCAAATCCGTAAAAGCACTCCATGGGTACCTTTTAATTCAACAAAATTAATTTGCTCTTATCTTAACCTTGCCTTTGCGCGTTTTTTCTTCTTTAATTTTAATCTTTTCCTGAAGGCCCAAAAGATGTGGATCTGAACCAAGAGAGGGTAAGACTTGATATTATTGTATATTATTTTACCAGATCCTGTGTATACAGCGAGCTATAGCTGCTCATCAAGACCGATTTGTGTTTGAGGGAACGGAGTTAAACTTGAATGCTAACTGTTTTGTGGCCATTACCATGAATCCCGGCTATGCAGGGCGATCAGAGCTTCCAGATAACCTCAAGGTAAAAAAAAAATATATTTGAGTAATGTTCATTCTTCTTCATTACTGGGTTGATGTCTAAACCACCATTCTTTGGGATGCATTCTTCATGTGAATATTCTGTTTGTTTTAGGTTATATATATTGAGTGAATGCTGGAATGACATGCTGTTTATTCCAGATAAAAGAGAACATGATAACTCAATATGCCTATTTCTCATCAACTTGGAGCAATCTTTGTGAAGTTTTGTCAAGTGCATTCGTATACCTTAAGTCGTATTAGCACTTAAATTAGAAAACAATCATGTTTTTTTGTTACTGATAAGGTGCTGTTCCGCACTGTTGCTATGATGGTACCAGACTATGCACTGATTGGGGAGATAATGCTCTACTCGTATGGATTTGTTGATGCTCGCAACCTTTCAGTCAAGATTGTTACAACCTACAAACTTTGTTCTGAACAGGTAAATGATAATATTTAAAGTGTACCATGCACAAGGTTGCCATTAATATGTGAAAAGAGTCCTGTTCTGAATTTTTCATGTTTTCATAGGTTTGCTTTTTTTATGTACATGATGATTGGAGTAATCACGTTTTTGTTACACAGTTGTCATCACAGTTCCATTATGACTATGGTATGCGGGCTGTAAAAGCTGTGCTGGCAGCAGCTGGAAACCTAAAGCTCAAGTATCCAGTGGATGATGAGAACGTTTTGTTGCTTAGATCCATCATGGATGTCAATCTTCCAAAATTCCTCTCCCATGACATTCCACTGTTTGAGGGAATCATCTCCGATTTGTTTCCTGGAGTGTCTTTACCAAAGGCAGACTATGGCACTTTTCTTGAAACAGCCAAAGAGGTCAGACAGCTGTTTCCTTTACTTGAACTATGTGAGATGATTCATTAACAGCTTAAAACCCATGAAAGTTTGGCCACTGATTATTTTATTGGCACATTAGAGTAAGAGTTACAGACAGGCTCAGTCTCCAGCCATGGGTGTCTCAGTGCGCCCGCAGTTGAGGTCGGGACACAAATTGCCCAAGGCTTTTCTGTCTGAAAGTTATTACACAACTTATGAAACTCAACATTTACATTTTTCTTTATGACATTTCATTTGTAAACACATTTGTTGCAAGAAAGACATGAAATATTGAGTATGTTTCTATGTTGAAGGATGTAGTAACTAACTGAAACTCCGAGAAATCGACGTTTCGTTTGGAATTTGAGCTCACAACCCTCCTAAATATTAAACTGCATGACTGATTTTACTGAGGTCCAGTTGGTTATCATGTA
>NC_090872.1:42260323-42307823 GCF_036669935.1 Montipora foliosa
GACTTAATTCCACAGTCAGCGCGAAAATTCAAATTCGATCTGGTTGCTCGATGGCTAAACAATAAAGAAAATAACCACAAAAAGGCCGAAGACGCATACGTTTTTAGAGATTGCCTGCTTCGTACTTGTGTGTCGTGGTGGTTATCATACGGCTTTTGTAGATGAGATATTGATGGATTAAATGAGACAATTGTCAAGATCTTACGAATCGCGAATTTAGTCGTTTTTCTCCTCTGAATTTGGTCTATTTTAGGGAAAATACTGTAAGAGGAAGAATTTGGAGCTGGCCTTTTCCCCCTTTTAAGTGTCCCTTTATAACGGTTATCATATGGCTTTGAATATTTGTTGTTCAAGGAAGTTTCATGCCAAGTTTTACCGGAAAATGATGGTTACAATCGGTCGTTCTATTCAACTTTCGAACACCCCAGCTGACCTTCTTGCCTTCCTGCTCTTCGGAAACAAGAAGAACAATAGAACGAAACTGTTTTGAATTTCCCGGCTAAACATTAATATATGCTAAGCTCCGCCTCCGCAAACAATCGATGCTATCAGGCATTGTAATTGATGTGCTAAACTGTATCATTTAAAGGTCTCACTTCAAGTAACGCTTTGCGTCAGTTGCAACAAACAATTCGATAAGGTTTCAATACGCGCGCATTCTTCACAGAACTCTAATATGCCATCCGTGCAAGAAATGCAACGCGTTGATCGGGAGCTCTCTTTAGAGCTCATTGAATCCCCGATCAACCCCGCTTTCTTGCACATGTCCACACCACTGAAAGGCTATGACCAAATGTTTGATCTCCAAATCAACGGCGAGGCTCTATGGCAGTGGTGCGTTATTAAGGGATAAAATCAAATTTTCGAAGCTGCCACGATCGCGATCATCATTGAATAATGACTTGTAGAAGCCAGGAGGATTCCTGAAACGCTTAGCCATGTTGTCTCGAAAGAGCTCGAAATTTGAATAATTATCCCTACAAAAATGCAAACATATTCCCATAGGACTGAACAAGAGAATTACAGGGCCATTTCGGTCCCACTTGTCGAAACGCTTTGGAGAACAAGACGTATCAGAATGGGTTTTATTGACGCGCAAAAACTGGCAGGGTTTAACGGATAAACCCCGCCATTGTGTGCAGTTGGGTTAGAAAAAGTGTCCTTGACATTCGGATGTTCTTCTCTCCGTAAATTTTTTTTTTCCGATGGAGAGTAAATTTTCTTCTGCCCATGTCGTCAAGCGTATTCAACGTTACGAGTCTCTCTTCGTTGAAAAAATCTTAATAATGAAACGATCGAGAAGTTTAACAAAGTGAGTTCATTATTAAGACCTGGTTTTAAAGTGCTTAGTACGCATGAAGCTATTTCAGTTAACGCTTAGATTTTAGTTACCTTTTGTTACCAAAAGTTGTGAAATTTTTTGCAGGAACTTGTCAAAAGTTGTTTTCAATAGCAAGAATAGCCTAATTAGGGCTCTATTGTTAACTTTATCACACCTTGATATTCGCATATGTCTTCTGAACAGTTTGATAGACAGCCGTAGAATTCACCGAAGAGAAACCGAAAGACCGAAATATTCACAAAGCCAAATCGGCGGACCAATCATAGCGGACTAGTTCTGAATGAGAAATTAATTATGCCGCACATCCGAAAATTATGCACCGCAAGTAGATGTCGCCAAAAACAATAGCATTCTGCGCGATGTGTGTTGTAAGAGAATGAGATGAATAAAGTTCCTCAAAACAACATGGTTCAAGCAGATCCATGTAGTAAAGTAATGAATTATTTTTTTAAAGGATAATTCCCTTCTTTTTTCCTCAGCCTGCAACTGTCAGTCGATGTGGTATGATCTACCTGGAGCCTGCATCCCTGGGCTGGGAACCTGTGTTAAGATCGTGGATCAGTACCTTGCCTGATACACTTAAAAATGAACACGACAGACTCATCACATCACTCTTCCAATGGGCTTTGCCTATTTGTATCAGTTTTGTTCGCAAGCAGTGTAAGGTAAATGTTTTCCTCATTTAAATGTCAGGACACACGCTGATCCACTTTTATAAGTGCAGCATACTAGGTGGTGTATGAGTTGCCTGTTTGTATGGTATTAAAGTGGTCGTTAGAATTATATGTTGCCATCAAATAGCTGTGTGAGTGAGAAACGGTACAAGTACACTGTGAAGACCTCGTGGTAAATTTCCAGTGAAAGTATGAGTGTAGTATAAACAAGTTATGCGTGCAGTAAAAAAAGATGACTGTGTTGCATGCCATGAAATGTGTATGCTGTGCATTTTTTTGTCTCCAATTTTGTTTTCATTCTTTTTCTAATTTATTGGACCTGTGACTATTGTGAATAAGAGAAAAAAGACATTTTGTAAACACATCAGAAAGGTCTCTGATGAGTCCCTTGGTCGGGATGAAAGGAGCTTCTTAAGACTTGACCCATGAACAATTTATTTTCACAAGTAACTGTCAACTTTAGTGTCCTTTAAAACTGTCTCTCAATTTATCATTTGTTACATTTTTCCATTGCATTTTGCAGGAACCAGTGTCTTTGCAAGACAGTAATCTTGCTCGCTCACTCATGAACCTGGTGGAAATCCAAATGAAAGATGTAACTCAGGAGGATACCAAATATATTAAGTCTTGGTTGATTGTATGTGATTTTTTATTTCTTTTTTTCAATTTGCTTTATGGAAGGGCATTAACCAACTTTTGAACCTTGAGAACATGTCTTTCTAAATATATATATATGTTATTCACCGGCTGGGAGGTCCGTATAGGGAACAACTGTGCCCGAGGTCTCAAGGCTGAGGGCACAGCTTTTTCTCCATACGGACCGACCTAAGCCAGTGAATAACGTATTAATTTTTTCTGCTATTTGTTTTCTGAAAATGAACCCAGGCAAACTGGTTTGCAAAAAGTCTTTCTACGCGCTCTACGTCGCACTGTCACAGTTGAAATTAACTTGTAACTGAATATCTCTTGGTGCAATAAATATAAAAAAAACTGTTATATTTCATAGCAAGCACAGAGAAACGAGCTACACAAACTAAACAATGATGTTTGAAAAATTCGTACAAACAGGAGAATAATGTACGTTCTACGTATTACAATTCTTTGTCTTTTTGAAAATGAACAAAAGTTCTTAAAACAGCAGGAAACATTTTAGTGAAAATACTCAAACATCTGTCTCTGCCCTCATATCTTATTAAGCTCTCTGCAGTTAGTCGTTATATTTAAACAGCATGTCAACACTAGTTCACGAAAAACTACAACGCGAAAAACCACAGCGTGGCGACGTGTTTGTTGCCTATTTTAGCTAGGAATACGTATATTCTTAAATGAAGCAATATAAAACGAGATTAGAAAAGGGAACTTCAAAGAAAATTACGGATGTCAACCGAAAAAACGAGTTAAAAATACTGCTCTGAGGTGTAAGTTGTTTTAGGTTCAACTGTCAACAGTTCAAGAAAACCAACAACTCGAAAACAGCAAACCAGCAAAGTGTTGGAAGCAAAATCTTTTGAATACTCGCCTTTTTGAAGAATAAGCAGGCCTTTTCTTTGCCTTCTCTTTGCAACGGTTAGTAAGCGAAAATTTGCATTTTAAGAGGTGTCGCGCCGTGGTGAAAAAATTTTCAATTAGCCGCGACAGTTTCAGTACGGAATAGATTTCAGATCGTGGTCCGTATCGTAAAAAGCTGGACCGGCTACGAGCGCGCGATTAGCCAATCAGATTCAAGGATTTAGGATTCCGGCCCGCAAAGATGCTTCAGAAAAAAATAAATATATCTTATTAGCTGTTTTGGTGTGTAGTATCCCTGAGTATTTTTACAAGTTGTGCTGTATTTTGACGGGCCCGCTAGGGCGAGTCAAAATACCAACAAGGAGTAAAAGCTCAGCGCTAAAAGTACTCAGTTTGCATATGAGTTGTAAACAACAGAGAACGTGTGACAGATTTGTGCGTGCGTGGCAACGTCAGCAACTAAACTAGTCAATACGGTTCTCTATTGTACAATAAACAAGTATACAAATAACTGACTGTGCAATATCGTGGAAAATTTGTACTCCTTTCCTGCGTTATTTGTATTATAACTAAGGCCCGTTTTAAATGTCGCAAGAAGAAAAAATTATGGAAGCGAATGAAATCCAGTGGATCACCTGACTTATTTTTTAAATTCAAGGATATGAGGAAACTTGCGAAGAAACATATCCATTTGAGCTATATTCAGTACTTAAAAAATCTATTTATGAAGCTGAAGACGGATCCTAGACTTTTCTTGTCATTCCATTCAATGAAGTCGAATAGGAAGAGGATTCTAGAAATTGTTTATTACAACGAAGCGCATTCTACTAATCCAGCAACAAAGGTGGAACTGTTTAATCAATTTTTTTCGTACAGTCTATTGCGCGCCAACTTCCGAAAAAGCATTTTCCATTGATGTTGTTAATCTGAACTTTTTGTTGAGCATAAAGACCCCTGCGAGCGAGGTGAAAAGAATCCTACAAAATCTTGATGTCACCAAGGCAACCGGTGCTGACAACATTCCTTCCCTTATTCTTAAAGTTTGCTCTGATGACTTATCCAAACCTCTAGCCCTCCTGTTTAATAGATCCTTTTCTTTAGGAAGAGTTCCCGTACAGTTGAAACTTGCCAACGTTTCACCAGTTCATAAAGCAAATGAAAGGGACCTTGTGGATAAGTACAGATCTATATCTCCCTTCTGTCCATTCCAGAAAAATGTCAAGAGCGTATAGTGTACTCAGCAATTTATTCCCATGTCTCAGCTTACCTGTCAGATTGGCAGCATGGTTTTCAAAGGAAGATCTACTGCTACTCAACTAATTTTGACTGATCATAAGTGAGCGAAAGCCCTTGATGAGGGTCATCAAGTTGATATAGTTTTCCTCGATTTTACGAAGGCCTTCGACTGTGTTCCCCATCAGGCTTTACTGCACAAGCTTTGTAATTTCGGTATTTCTGGGAACTTTTGAACTGGTGTCAAGATTACCTTAGTAATCGAAGGCAAAGAGTAGTCATTAATGGTTATTCAGGGCTCAATTCTTGGGCCACTATTTTTTGTTTTGTTTACTAATGATTTACCCGATGAAGTTTGTTCTGTAAGCACAATAGCTTTGTATGCTGACAATAGCAAGATGTTTAGAGTAATGAATGATTATATTTGGATAGACTTAACCATTGGAGCCAACGCAACCTGATGAATTTCAACTGCAAAAAGTGCAAGATCATAAGAATTACTGAAAAAACAAGTGCCCTTTACCAACAGAGTGCATTTGAGTGAGACAGTTCTCGAGGAGGTGAAGGAATTTAAAGATTTAGGAATATTGAATGAGAACGGTTTATCCTGGAACTGTTATATTGATATGATCACTGCCAAGGCAAACCGAATGTTAGGCTTAATTAAGAGAACGTGCATGGACCTCAAGGATGAATCTACTTTAAGGACTTTGTACTGCTCCCTTGTCAGATCGAATCTAGAACACTGCTCAGTCGTCTGGTGTCCGTTCACCAAGAGAAACGTAAACAAACTTGAGAGAATTCAGCGTATAGCAACTACATGTAGGTTCATTTTAAAATCGAATGAACCATGCGATGTCCGTCTAAGTAAACTCAATTTGTTAACTCTTGTGCAAAGACGTTTCGCTGTCGATGTTACCTTCTTGTTTAAGGCTCTCAATGACCATTTAGATGTTGACTTTTCTTAATTCTTAGATTTTTATAGCCAAGAGGACCTTTCCTTACTGAGACATTTCGATACTAAATCGTTAAAAAAGAAATGTGCCAGGACAAACATGCTTAAAAACAGTTACTTTAATAGGATTGTGGATGAATGGAACAGTTTGCCTCTTGAGGTCCGTTCGGCATACAATGTTGAAGTTTAAAGCTAGTGTTATTAAATGTTTCACAAAATTGTAAATAATATATAGATTTAGCCAAGCCTAAAAGCGGAGCTCCCGGCTTGTTTACTTTTACTGGCTGTAGGATTAGTGAAAATAAAAGGCTTTGGAACTGTCCGCCTTTTGGTTTTCCCGGATATTGCTTAATTATGTAACTTTTCTTCGCTGCCTAACTAGTGAATTCCACGGTTAATTTCACCTGAAAAACCGAGTGATCGCATGAATCACGAAGGGATGAGTGTGATATCGGTTTTTCCAGCGAAATCTACTGTCGAATTCACCAGTTAGGCAATTAATTTTTCTTGAATCGCAAGAGTTTTAAAAGAAAACAAGCAAATCCTCAGCAACCGAACTGAAAAGGAAAGAAAGCATTTCAGAGTCGACTGTCAAACGCCAGCGAATAGAAATCACGCTAAAATTAGAAATCACAGACGTACTATAGCTCGTGATGTGACAGATCGTATTTGTCCATAGGCAGCCCAAGCTCGCGTCACTACAGACAGCCGTTGAGAATTTAAACGCGTTATAAGACTTTGTATGGGAAATAAAATACAGTCGATTATGAAGCCTAAAAAATGCTCAATTTAAGGACGGTGCCTACTAATTAAAGATATTTTTGCCCCGGTTTATGACTATGCAGGAAATGTAGATCTTAACAAGTGTTATTGAAATTCAAAAAGAAAATTGGGGGTAACCACGCATTTTTTAAGGATAATTCATGAACAATATTTGTAAAAAGCTTTAAAATACAAAGCATTGTATGGCGTTCTTTCTCAAATTAAAGCTTAATTATCTCTCAAAAATGCATCGTTACCCCTAATTTTCTTTCTGGATACCAAGAGTACTTACTAAGATCTACTTTCTCTGGATAGTTTTAAATAATTCTTGCTTGCTCTGTTTCTCTTACGTCATACCTACAAACAATAGATTTTATATATGTAGAATTGACGTCGCACCTACAGGCAATAGTTTTATGCATGCAGAAGTGACGTCACCGGACACACTAACCAGCAGTTTGACGAGTTTTGTCATGGCGGAGCTCAGCTCAGGAATACGCATAATAAAACAATTATTGAATTCGGTTTTCGCATGTTGGCGATAATTATCAAGGCCTCAGTTTGTGTTATCCGCCTCAGCCTTCGGCTTCAGCAGATAACACAAACTTCGGCCTTGATAATTATCGCTAACATGCTCAACCTCATCCAATAATTGTTAATTTGCCACCGTACAGAGATTCTAAAAGCTGACGTTTCGAGCGTTAGCCCTTCGTCAGAGCGAATCGAGGAATTATGGGTTACATGTAGTTTTTATAGTAGAGTAGGAGCTACGCTATTGGTGGTAACATGGCAACGTGAAATATAGGAATATATTAGTTAAATGAAAAGCGCTCGTTAATACCGTGAGGATTAAGGGTGCCGATTTGGAAGGGGAATTTTTGTTCTAGATTCTTGCGGCTTTCCGTCGTACCTAGATGTAGGGAAAGGCCGCAGATAGCCATGTGTTTTTTGGAGTGGTTACGGAAACCTAACCACTCCAAAAAACACATGTTACGACCAATAGCGTAGCTCCTACTCTACTATAAAAACTACACGTAACCCATAATTCCTCGATTTGCTCTGACGAAGGGCTAACGCTCGAAACGTCAGCTTTTAGAATCTCTGTACGGTGGCCAATTTACATTATCAACTCTGTTGATAAAACCAAATCTTTGTATACTCAAAAAGCATCGACTGTCAAGAGCATGTCTGCGTAGCCGCGTCGAGCCACAAAAAGAGCGCGAAATATTAAGCCTCGTTCAGGTGTGAGTGTGAGTGTCTGACCTGGCTTGAGCCTTCGATCCAATCAACAACCAGTCCCGGGTCAGCGGTCAACTTAAAAAAAAAGCTGACCTCGATAAGGTCTAACTTGAGGTCTAACTTGAGCCCGCGATATGGTCACGTGATACTGGTCAGCGGATACCTTGTTTTGACAGGTGTCAATTGACCATAACATTGATGTCCAATATCAAAGATGTATGCTGTAAACTAGCTATAGTGTAAACTGGAGTATTGCCTCCTCGATGAGCTCTAAACTTGAGCCCGTGATATGGTTACGTGATACTGGTCACATTGGCATACATGGAGGGGCGGACGGACGTACGTACGGACGTTCATGACGTCATGGCTTTAAAACTAAATTTTCTCACATCGATGGGTTACCATGTTTTCTTAGCTATGGTGCTCCGCTATTATTACAGTTTTAAGTGAGTTTATTATAATTTTTATGAGGTGATTTGTTTTTATATGGGGTCTCGCAACTCTTTTACAAATTATCCTTATGGCTTTTTTTTTCTCTTTCATTACTTTTTTTTCTCTTTCATTACATTAAGGGGTCCAGTTCTCGGCCACTTTTTGTTCAACGTTTATTTTTTGCGCCACTAATGAATCTGAATAAAAAGTAATTGCTTCCAAAGGTAGCTTGATTCCTTGTCTTTTGTCCTGCCGAGTTTTGAGTTTACAGCTACTATATACTGTGAGCAAGTCTAGGTAACACGAAGGTAGGTGAATTCGGTTTCCACGAAAACGTGTTTGTTTAAGGCTACTCGAATTACATGGTCTATTCAAGTTTATATTTTATCCATGTGGGAGGCCCAAATGAACCAATTCTTGGCATAAAGAACGTAGAGTGATAAATCTTTCTGTTTAATATAAACTTTTCCTGGCCTATTTTATTCTTTGAACTAAATTCACTCCTCAATATTTCCTTAGTACTTTTGCGTATTTGCTTATTCTCGGCCACCCTGCTCGCAGTCGACAACACTAAAAAGCGCTCATAGTTTTTTTATGGAGTTTTCTTGTCAAATCATTTGTAAAAGTAAAGCTGTAATTGCGTGGCATGTTCTGACAGTAGATATGAATTAAAACTATGATTTCTGACTTACCGGACCCCGTTTTGAAATACCCAACTCTTTTTTGGCCTCGCTTGCCATGGAGCAATTAAGAGGAAAACTAGTTGTGCAAAAAACGTCCTTTTCCAACACAAAACACAAGCCTTATTAGTGACTTGACAACAAAAATTGGTGATAAAGCGATGTTTATTCTGAGGAATCGAGCGCACTCTTTTGAGGCCGAGAACTGGGCTCGCTGGCCGATAACTGGGCCCACGAACGACGCGTCCATTTTCGTTATTACACGGGAGAAAACAGCGTTGAGCAGTCGATAGCTTTACATGTCTAAACTGAATGCTGAAGCTAGTTGTCTTTGAAATTTCAAGTCCTTACGGCTATTCCAAGGTAAGAAATACAAGTTTACGTTTTTTTGTGGCCGAGAACTGGGCGCCATACTGAACTTTTTTTATTCTTTTTTGGAAATATGCCATTAAATTGTTGTAAATTGTAATAAGTAAATAAATTTCACATCTGCCGAATCTAATGCAAATGAGCGAAAACAATAGATTTTTTCATTTGCATTAGATTCGGCACATGTAAAATGCGACGTTTAAAACGGGCCTAATACAGTTGGATATAAAATTTAGGTACATGTAGTTTCTGATAACACAGAAACTGCAGTTAATTCATAGTTAGTTGTATATAGTGTGTCTGTTTGTGTTTCATTGGTTCAGTCTCCCGACTGAGGCAAGTACTACTGCAACTGATGCCAAAGGGAGTACAAATGCTTTAAATCAGTCTTTTTCTTTAGAAGGCGACATGGTAAAATCAGTTGATGCCAAAGTTTTGACAACTTCAATATGCTGTACATCTGTTTAACACATTGAACATGTTATACGACCAAGGGCTGTAATAACTAAGTTATGATAGGTTGTTTTCTCAGCCAACTATGAGAAGATCGATGCCCTGACCAAACTAGAGGATGATGTATTAGCAAGAATCAGTTTAGCTATTAATTCCTGTTTAGCGTTACATGAAGTGGAGAACTGGGAGTTATAAGGCTTACTAAAACGTATTTACAATTCATGATGGGAAAACAAAAAAAAAATTATTCATTAATATCTGATACAGATTTCTCTTCCTTTATATAAACGTTTCGTTCGATTTTCCGGGTTGAAATGTCTTAAATTTGCCAAGAATACCTGCACTAAAATGCTGACGTTTAGCTAGGATGCTAGGGCGAGTCAAAATACAAACAACGAGTGGAAACACTCAGCGATACTACGCACCAAAGCAACCAATAAGCTATCTATTTAGCAACTTTTTTTGCACTAAATCTTTAGCAAATGAATTGTAAACAACCGAGAACGTGTGACAGATTTGTGTGTGTGGGGCAACGTCAGAAACTAAACTAGTCGAGCCGGTTCTCTACTGTACAATATCGTGGAATTTTTTGCTCGTTTCGTGCGTTTTTTTTGTACAATAACTAATAAAGATGGATAATTAATTACAGTACTTATTGTTATATACCTAAACTTTCACTCAACAAAACCAGCTCTGTGATTGGTTGATTCTTGGTCACGTGCCCCTGATCAAATTGAAACGTTTCCCAACCAGAATAGGAAACTAGTCAGTTTTGGTGGATGTCTCCTGAGAAGACTTTCGGGGAAACAAAACTAACTGTTTCCCTCTGGACCATACATTAAAAGTATATTGTTAGTCTTTGCAAGGAGAGAACCATTATGAATAAAATCAATCTTACATGGTAAATATCAGTGAAGAACTATTATTTGCACGTGTGTGTATGTATGTATGTCCCATATTTGGGTTTATTGAGAGTAGTTTTTTTTGTAGCATGCAAAAAGCAAGAGAGGGGAAGGGAGGGGAGGCAGAGTAAGATCAAAGACTTGCTGTGATCAGTATTTGACTGAGGATGCCATTTTGTACATTTACATGTAAATGCTGTTTCCGTACTCTGAGATTGTTGATTAGTAGATTGGAGTGATTCTTCCTGGTTGTTTCCTGTGACTGAATTTTCAGTTGATTTATAATAACCCTGTTGATAACTTCAGAGGTAAATGTTAAGTCAGAGATTGGTCTGGGATTGAAATATAGAAACTCCAGATCAAGAATTTATTTCAGTTTCGGCCTGACCAAAGCTTCTTTAAGATGTTTAGGCTTCATAACAGTTTGGTGTGATAGGTTTGCTGATATTAAGGATAAGCATTAGAATTTCTTTAGTTGCTTTAGGACAAAAACCGGTAGATGTATGGGGTCCAGGTCACAGAATTTTATTGTGTTGGCAATTACATGATCAACAAGGCTGCTTTTTCATAAAATTGAAAGTGTGTGAATTCCACAGGCTATAGTTGCACCTCTGACCAGCAGTTTGTATTAGTACTAGTGTAGGCAGACTTGAGCTCTTCCTTATACGGTGGATTGTATCATGGAAAAAGTCCACAAAGTTATTGTCAAAATTTCTTGAAGATTTTTCTTTTGGCCACCATCTTTCTGGTTTTGAGTGCAGCAATTTTTCAACAGGATGGACATAAGGGATGCTTTGCAATCGCTGTCTCATTCATTAGGGCCATACGTAGTAACTGTTGTTCTCATCTGTTCCCCTGACTGACTGAGAAAGAAACAAAATACAGCAGTACTAGTCAAAGGCAGAAGCTGCTATTGCGACGTTTGGTCAGGAACTGGATGCTATTGATTGAGAAAGAGGAGACTTTTTCTTGACCGCAGGGGCACTTTCGCCAATCAAGAGGGCATGATTTCCTGATCCTGATTGGCTAATCCCTCCTTGGTTTTGCGCTTGATTGATTGAACACGGGGCAATAATGAGATTAGTTTCCTTCTCGGTAAAGATGAGAACTTTCTTTATACTTTAAATGATGGATTTCTAATTTTCATTGACAGCAACTTCGGATGATGTGTTGGTAGAGTTATCCAATATTCAAAGTGGTATTTATTGTTTTCCATTTTTACAGTCATCTTTCTTGTTTTCCGTGGTGTGGTCTGTTGGAGCCTGTGTGGACACTGACAGTCGACTCAAGTTTGACGTCTTCTTCAAAGACGTAATAGCAGGAAAGAATGAAGACCACCTAATTCCTTCCATTGTGGGCAAAATAGAGGCACCAATACCACACGAGGGATTAGTCTATGACTACTTGTTCGAGGTAATGCTATTTTATGTACTGAACCATAATTGGCCAGCAGGAATACAACATAAATCTCGTACATTTTAGGTCGCAGTTGTACTTCAATCTGTTCTTTTGTTTTTACAATGTTTGCAATTCTTTTCCGTTGGTCCAATTGTTACGTTTGGTTTTATAAAAACTTATTTTCTTTTGATCCAATGAGCACTGCTTTTGCTTTCCATTTGGCCCCTTTGACTTTTATTCTCAACTCTAAATATTATTTCTTTCACTGGATGAATATGTAAATTAAGGTTCTGGCTGAGAGAGTCCCAGGAGTCGTGGCTACCTTTGAGAGAATATTATTGTTTAAGTTACCAAAGTATAAAATTGTTGCGGTGAGAGATTAATGACAATTTCGTACGCAATTTCGTCATCATGTCTTTTTATTTTGTGTTTGCAGCGTAAAGGTAGAGGGAACTGGGTTCTTTGGACTAAGACCATCAAAGAAGGCGTGTCAGGAGGCAAAGGGCAGCGAATCAGTGATATCATCGTACCGACTATGGACACAGCTCGTTACTCACATTTGATGGAGATCATGTTTAACAACAACAAACCACTTCTATTTGTCGGTCCCACAGGTACTGGGAAGTCAGTCTACATCAAGGACAAGCTCATGAATGGTATCAATAGGGATGTCTTTATTCCTGCTTTTGTCAACTTTTCTGCTCAAACCAGTGCTAATCAAACACAGGTAAAACATTACATGTCATCTGAAGCATTCAGTTAAAACTGGAATTTAATGGTATAATTGTATTTTATTTTTTTAAGGATATTATCATGTCCAAACTGGACAAAAGGAGAAAAGGAGTGTTTGGCCCACCAGTTGGCAAAAAGTATGCTTTGGAACTCTGTTGCTCAATTATTAAAAGTAGCTTTTTTATCGTTCTAGTAATACGACATTTTTTTTTTCGTTTTTGTTTTTAAACCACATAGGTTTATTATTTTTGTCGATGATGTAAACATGCCTGCCTTGGAGAAATATGGTGCTCAGCCCCCAATTGAACTGCTTCGTCAATATTTGGACCATGGCAACTGGTATGACCGCAAGGATACATCCAAACTGACATTGATTGACCTTCAATTCATTTGTGCCATGGGACCCCCAGGGGGCGGTAGAAATCCCATTACTCCACGGTTTTTAAGACACTTCAACGTGGTATCAGTGGCTACTTTTGGTGATGACACTATGCAGAGGATCTTCTCCACAATTGTCAACTTCTACTTCAGGGTATTTTTATTATTTCTATGTTTTGGTGTTGTATTGACAAAAATTAATGTGGCGAACCAAGCTGGACACAGGGTTACACCACAACTTCTAATTAAATGTGCTCTTAACAACCTTTTATCCTAATTATCAAAATTACGTTGCACCCCTGCCCAGTCTCTCTGGTCTCCAGAATGCCTTGGGCTACTTGTGACTTGAAGGCTGATTACATTACTTGATTTTTATCATAAAGGAAGAAATTTTCCTCTAAGAAAATTTGTTAATTGGGCAGTGTGAATTCTATGAAGCTCTTTCAGTGGACGTTCGTATAGGAAACTGTTTTTCGATGCCTTTTTAGGAAATACGTTGTGTTGGCTTTTCTACATATGGCAGCTTCCACTGTCATACTCACTAAAACTTCTTTTCTTTTCAAGTTTGTCCGTTAACAGTAGCTTCAAGTTTATTGATTTGTTTAGTGTATCTATTTTGTTGGTTTTCATTAAATTTAACGTTGCAGAGGTCAGTTAATTTTCGAAGTGTTTTCATTTCTAGTTATGCTTGTTGTAGTATTTTTGTTAGGAAGGTATCACTGGGGTGGATGTCAATGCCATTGTCTCGGTTTTTTTTTTTTTCTGTAATAGAATAGTGAATTTCCCAATGATGTCTTCAGTATGGGCTCTTTGATTGTAGGAGCAACAATGGAGGCAAGTAAACAGTTCATTTGTCAGTTAAATAATTTGATAGAAATAAATGTAAGAGACCACGCAATGGCAACCAGTTGGCTGGGATCATTTAAACAGGATTTGCATAATTTAAAACATCGCCACGCAAATCACATTTAGCTTGTCCTCGTAGGACTAGCCCAATGCACTGTACTGTACTGTAAAAGGTTAAGTCTGCATACGAGCCAGGTGGCCCATCACGCCGGAGGTTATCCCGATTTCCATGACATTAAGCAACTGGGAGTATTTCTACTTCCCCCTGGATGGGATGCCAGTCCATCACAGGGTTACCCCCATCATTAAATACGCCGGTACCCATTTATACACCTGGGTGGAGAGAGGCACTGTGAGGGTAAAGTGTCTTGCTTAAGAACACAACACAATGTCTTTGGCCAGGACCACTGGCTCCGGAATGGAGCACACCATGAGGCCACAGCGCCTCCCACTGTACTGTACTGTACTAGCACGTTTTGTCCTTTTTACTTTATTGCCCGATCTTACTCTTTACATTAGGCATAAACTAGACCTCTATTTGTTTTTGTTTTTTTTTTTTTTCATGGATGGATAATAAATCCAGTAAGGAATGACATTTTTTATAATCAAAGGTTTCGTAAAGCAATTCAGAATGAAAATGAGATATAAAAAGTGAACGACGTTTCTATGACTCCATGTCATCATTATGAAGTTTGAAATACATCATAGGATTGATTATATATATAGTAACAATGGTGTGTTCCCTGCTAGTAGAGGTCTCTTTTCTTTTTGCTTTCACTGGGCTGACAAGTACGGGAAAAGAGAACTCTGCCATGGGTCGAAACTCACTTTGATCCAACCGCCGTCCACAACCTTGGACGGCACTCTTCAAACCGCATGCTCCATGATATGTTTGCTGACTCTGACGTGAGCACTCTATATCTCGTGCATTGATTTACAGTAATTCCGCTGGTGTTTAGTGAGTCTGCACAGCAACATGGCGTCCTCGAAAGAACTTGACTTGTGCAGAGTTACAAGGTGTCATTTCTGCTGTTGTCAAGAACATAGACAACGAAAAGATTCAGAAGCTGAGCGATCAGCAGTTTAGTGCCCTGTTTCATTATTTGACCGAGCGGGACACGTTTGCTTGCTTGCCGACCGGACATGGAAAAACTCTGATCTACCAGGTTGCTGTGCTTGTGACATGAACAGGGAAGATCAAATATCTTTCCTCCAAACCTATTGTGGTCGTTGTTTCTCAGTTCAGCACGTTAATTTCAGACCAGATTCAGAGTTGTTTGACAAGCCCGATGGAATGAAGGAGCTTGAAGAAGCCGAAGTAGTGTTCAGCAACCCGGAATGCATGGTTTTGTCGTTGTCGTTCTCTTTCGCTCTTCTTTGTTTTCTGTTCTAGTCATAGGTCCTCCAGGCATCATGTAACCTTATCAGAGCTTCTAAAGTTATTCCAAAAATTGCAATACAGAGAAAAAAGCGCTCTAAGCAAATTAAAAATAAACACTCAGCTTGAAGTTTATATCCCTCCGATGCTTGACTTGAATAACTGCAAAGCCGCCAGTGTGGACCACAGCTATCATGATATGTCAAACTGGATTGAAACCAGCGAAAAGGCAGAAAGAAAACATTTTCCAAATCGTTTCCCACCTGAACACGAAAAGCGTTGACTGTGTAAGAACTATAGTTGACGTAGCATGGCCGTGTAACGGTTTCGAGCTACAGAAAGCGCGCGAAAAATGAAGCCTCGCTTAGTTTTAGGTGAGTTAACCTTTAGGTTGAGCCTGCACTCCAATCAAAAACCAGTACCTGGTCAGCGGTCAACTTAAGAAAGAACAGCTGACCTCGGTGAGCTCTAAGCTTGAGCCCGCGATATGGTCACTTGATACTGGTCAGCGGAAATCTTGTTTTGACAGGTGTCAATTGATCAAAACATGGATGTCCAATATCAAAGATGTATGCTGTAAACTAGCATGATACTGGTCACATTGGCATACATGGGGGTGGACGTACGGACGTACGTACGCCCGTTCATGACGTCATGGCTGATTGGCGGAGAGCAGTGCAGATCAAGTGTAACAGAGTGAAAAACGTGTAATACCAGTGCAAATTACAAATCGAAATTCTGGATTTTGATTTGCTAATAAACATTAGGGTTTGGACAGAGCCAATCAAATCTTTTGTTTTAAAATCAAGTGCGTGCTGTATGGCGAAATTTATGGCGCAATTTTTCCCTGTTTGTGTTATACGCATACGTTTCTTCTGCTTAACCATCTCAAATTGTTTCATTTATATTATTAATGAGTAATCAAATGATTTTTCTCGTGCAATTTGGAACAAATAAGGACTTGTACATTTTTTCAAAGACTACAAATTGTACTCACCCTACGGGCTCATGCAAATTTGGTCGTCTTTGAAAAACTTTACTCGTGCTTATTTATTGCAAATTGCACAAAAAAAATCATATGGTTACCTATACGTATTACATGAGAATGTTTCATTAACAAACAAAAACCTTTACATGCTAAATTTAAATTTTGACTCCTTTCTATTTATAGTCGTTTATGTTTTGTTAGTTTAGTTCTAAGCACTTAACTTTTGTGATTCACAAACTGGACCCTATCTTGCATTCTATAGAAGCTTTCCATGGCCTGTTGTGTTCACATTTTTACTCAATTTCCTTTTCATTGTAGTTTTGCCTACTCCACCTATAGCTTGGTGCTTTCCTTTTGTAATTCATTTGCCTCACTTCTCATTTTAAAATAGATTACTTTTGTGAAATAGCCATTATCTTTGTCCAAGTAAAATTTCTTCCTTCAATTTCATCCCTTCAACTACACTTTTCAGTGTTCTAAAGGTCACAACAAACCAATTTGTAGTGATGCATCCTTGTGCTAATCATCCACTACTGATCTCAAACAGTCTATTCTTGTGTTACCTCGTGGGTTCCAATATTGTTAGATGTTTTAATTCTTTGTCAGTAGCAGCTGGTTTTGTAAAGTATGTACTCGCATCCTCGAACTTTGGTCCTATAACATTGTTTCTTTCCCTTCCCTTCTTTCCTTCCAAAGCTACTGTCGAACGCACTTCACTAATCCAAGATTGGTGATAGTTATAGCAGAACTCCCTGCTATTTGTGACTACTATTGTTACTAGCTGGCATTATTCTTTGAAGAACCAGTCAGAATACAAAATAGTATTGACTTAATTTAATACTGTGCAAATAAGTCAGAGTGGCAGGATATTCTGCAGTAAAGGATCTTTTTTACTTTGCTATATATTGAAAATGCCTTTATACCTGCGCAACATACATGTATCCTTACTCTGCTATCCTATCATGTACATGTAGCATTAATATGTACTACTCTAATAACTACTTTTGCACTCATTGTGTGACACTTAGGGGGTTGAGTATCACACCATTCAGAGCAGCATATAGGAAAGTCGGAGATGTCAAAGGGTTCACGAAAAATCCATTTTTGTGCCTCACGGCTACTGCAGGAAAAAGCATGAGAACCAAAATAATGAATAATTTGCACATGAAGATGTCAAGGTCATCCACCTAAGTCCGGACAAGACCAATATTAGACTTAGTGTAAGGAAACTGGATAGAAGTGAAGAACTTGATGATACCTTTGCATCGCTTATTGTGGAGTTGAACACCAAGGGAAATGAAATGAAAAAAACCATAATTTACTGCAGATCAATCAATGTCTGTGGAGACATTTTAGAAAGCTTACCAGACAGTCAGCTGTATGCCATGTTTTACAGCAAGACACCTCTATCAATCCAGGAAACAGTGTTGAGCTAGTTTTTAAAGAGTGACAGCAAAATTCGACTCATTGTTGCCACATGAGCGTTGGGTATGGGTGTTGATATTCCCGATGTTGAATGTATAATTCACTATGGCATCCCCTCTGAGGTACAAAGCTATGTGAAAGAGATTGGGAGAGGGGCTAGGGATGGTAGAGCATGTGATGCTTTGATGTATCACAAGCCCTACCACCTTACTCACACAAAGAATTGCGAGGTTATGTGAAAACCACCTTAGTGTCGACGTAAGGTCCTTTTGAAACATTTCAAAGAAAAAGAAACGTGTGTCCCATTAACAAGTGCTGTGATATGGGCACTCTGCTTTGCAAGTGCTAGGGCCGTACATTTGTAATGCATCCCGAGCCAATGCAGAATGTGGACACCAGCTTGTCCGAGAAATCACGAAATCGAGTAGTGGACCAAGGGAAAACGCAAATTGTTCATTGAACTTCTGACAGACATTGATACAAGTGGTACCTTATCCTATGTGACTCTAGGCTCAGATCTTATCCTGAAAATAGCTGGTAAGCTGCAACACATATTCTTTGCAGATTATTTGATTGAGAATTTCCCCATCTTCAATGTACAGTTGGCTAATGATATCATTCTGGTTGTAAAAGATATTTTTTAATGACATGTCTGTAGCAAATGCGTGTCTGGTGAGTGATTTAGGATCCTCTTTTGGTGATCCTCTCCTACTTGATGCAGCCTATGTAAGTGATATCAGCGAAAGCAGTTTTGATGAAGACAGCAGTCTTTAGTAGACTTACAGAAATAAAGGCTCAAGCTGCAATGTGAAAGGAACGTACTTGTTGGCTGCCCAATGTCTGACCAAAACTCACTTAAGAAAGAGAAAATTGAACAATTACATTTGAAAAGGAATTAGTATAAATATCAAAGTAGAACCAACTGTTTTTAACTCCAAATGGAGGTGAACAAGTTCTCTGTTGCAGTTGGAGATGAAATTTCTGTTAAAGATAGCTTGGCTCTGCTGTATGTGTACATCTTGTGTACTCTTAATTATGAGGTCCAGGTGTAAATTCCATTGAAATGTCTCTGCTTTGAACACTTGGTCAACAAAAGTTTGTTATTCCGATAATTATAGAAAGCTTCTGACAAATGCCAACACAAAAGTAACCTATTGTCAATTATTAAAGAAAATCTATCACAGCAATCATGGGAACCACTAGATAACCAAGACAAAGGACTAATACTTATAAATAAGCCGCATTTTGTCTGTATCGACAAATCCAACGATGTAGCTGCTTCACATTAACTCCATTGTACAGATCATTTTTTATCACTGGAAAGCATGTATATCTCCTTTCGGACTTAAAAGTGAACACATCTGCTTTCCTGTGAATTTGTTCTAGTACAGTGACAAATGTCTGCTGCTTAACCTTGTTGGTGTGTTGACTAAGGACTTGCTTGGATTGTTGCAGCAGTCCTAGAAGAGGGCCTGTCGATTTTGTTGAGGATTCAATTGCGTTACACTTGTCGATCTGTTCGAAGCTAAGGTCCCTTTATATGCATTTAGCTTGCCCCCCTTTCCTGTTAGCAAAACGGCTCCATTTCAATCTATGTGCTTGTCTTGGGGTAAGCAAGCCAAGCTGTGATGCCTGGAGCCGAAGTGCTGCCAAAGCGTATTTGGTATGGTTGTTTGTCCAATACAAGACGGACAGAAAATTCCACACTCTCAAGAGGCTTTCACCATCTCCTTTCTTTACAAAGTCGTCTGCATTTCTGGTAAGTAAACCAATACTAAGGTGTAGGCAACCATAGTTATACACAAAATCTTCTTACTTGTCATTCAATTTACTTTCCTCTGTTTGCATATCGTCTTCCACTGTGAGGCCATGCCTTTTTTGCTCATGATAAATACGACATTTCCCATACTTAAAGGTTCTGTTGCAACCTTTGCCACGGCAGGGTAAGTCAGGGAGAGGGTCCTGAGCTGTGATGATACAAGGAAGGCGAGAAACTGCAGGCATGACAAACTTATCCAGCATTGAACTTACTTCTTTGTGAAGCCATGCACTTTGAACTTCTTTGCTGGACGTCTTTAGATTCTCTGGCATTACATTCCTTGTTAGTTGACTGTCTCGACCTTTCATTCCAAAATGATTGAGGGTTGCTGCAATAATGAAAGCTTGCCAGTGTTCCCCAGTCCGTAACTGAATTTGACTTTCGCAAGATGTTTACAGCCAGCTGCAAAAAAACCACACAGTGGTATAACAATAAGTTAATTTCTTAAAAAAAATTGACCTGTTCTACCCTTGGGTAGATTTGCCTTTTTTCGCAAAATTGTTTTCGTTAGAATTCCGACCGTTTATTTCTGTGAAATACTAATTGACAATTATTGTTAAAAAAATGGACCACACCTGGTATGCAATGCGTATGCCATGCCAATCCTCGTTCTTCGTCCAAACCCCATCTAATCTCTCAGTAACATTGCAGCCATCTGATCGTGCCTTCTGGATATTCCTTGCACGTTTTTCGGTGAGTTGGTCACCACCAAGACAAACGATGTCAGCAGGAATATTTTTACCATGGACTGGTGTCATAGGCACATATGTGTCATGGAGGTGCTCCAAAATGTCAACCATGTCTTCATTTAGGGATTCGTTTTTGGGAAGGCAACCAAGAAGCAACCGCAACTGTGTTTTTTCAATTTGCCCCTAACAAATGGTGCCTACAGAAATTTTTCACATCAGTGTTGGAAACCTGGACTATTGAACAATACTAATGTTCTCATCTAATGTCATGTCTGGCAGGGAACAATAACCAACGACAGAACCTATTATTGTTTAATAGCAACCTACAACATTTCGTTAATATTTCTGCCAAGTGTGATTCAAACTCTTTCTCATAACCGTGCAAAATGCAGAGTTTGTATGGGGACTAAAAGAGTTGTTTGTGGGCATACTTCTAAATGTAATATGTAAGAAAATAACTAAATAATCAAAATAGGCATGCTGTTAGTTGTGCTAAGTGCTTAACAGTTACTTACCAGAGGTAACAATGTAAGTTTGACACATTTTTTTATGTATTCAGAGTTTCTACAGATTAATTTTTACGTCAAGATAATCCTGATATGAGATTTCTGTTTCATATATTATTTGTTATTGTTGTTATCATCATCATCATCATCATCATCATTATTATTAAATGTTAACCATTTGCCCTGCCCCGGAGAAGCGGAGTATCAATCCAATACGGTGCACCAAAGCAGAGATCTGTGGACATCGGTTTTGAAGCATGATTGCAGCAATTGTAGCAATGACTTTATTAACTTGCTCCCTATTTCCCAGCTTGCGCTTTTTAACCTTGGAGACACAAAGGGTGTAGAGCAGCTCATTTGTCAAAGGAGCTTTTGTTTTCAACTCCTGAACAAATGCAGCCAGCTTAAAGGACGGTAGAACATTGTGATGGGTTTGCCTCAGAACACTTGGTTCCTTTGTTGGTGTAATCGCCAGCATTTCCTCCTCCATACACCTTATTCCAAAATAGCCGCTATTTAGATATTCTTTTGTTTTTATTCAAATTAGACCTTGATGCCTCGTTCAAGGCAAAAATTCTTTTGAATTTTCAGCTCAAGAACGAGGCATCAAGGGCTAATTTGAATAACAACAAAAGAATATTTAAATGACGGCCATTTTGGAATACGGTCTATTTTCTTGAACAAAATATTCTTGACATCAGTGAAGTCTGTACACGTATTCAGCAAGGCTGCCAATTGCCAACTTGGGAAGCCCTAGGGCCATGTATTTCACTATAGAGGCAGTTTTCTTGTCTGACAGCTTGACATTTCTTGGCCCAGAGGGATAATTTATGATAATCTGGTAATAAAACGCGAAACGTTTTCTAGCACATTTTTCCCATGCTGGTTACTAGGCCTATCGAACCTGGGGTTCGTTTTTCAATTTCTAATGCTCTGAACCCCTTATGCCAAATAGTTGGTATTTTTGCACGTCCTCAAGACAGAAAAAAGCAAAATATTTTAAAGTGCCCCTGTGACCAAAAAATCAATTCATATTTTTCTTTGGATTTCAAAACTATGTTAACAAAACACTAAGTGACCCACGTTTTAATTAAGCCTTGATTTCAAAAAGACACCTCTTTATTTTAACTGTAATTTTCCTCTTTAATGGTCCGCCATTACTAACATTATGTTCTTGAGAGAGCTGGATCGAGGAGAAAATGACGTCAAAGGCTCACTAGTTTAAGAATGCAATACGTGTGTACGCCACAGAATTAATATGCAGCACGGGGGTTTTGGGCTTTCAGACTTTTAAACTCACGCTTTGCATATATGATAAGCTGCGTTCACACGCTGAAATTTTAAGCTAGTGAGCCTCTGACGTCACTTTTCCCTGGATCCAACCCTCTGAGATCCAATCGGTCAGTTTTGAACGTGAGTAATGGCGGACCGTGAAATCCGAAACTTACACTCAAAGTAAACGGCCTTTGGATAAAAGTCAAAGCTCAAAATTTTGCCAGTCAGGTGTTAAGCAAACACACTTTCAAAATCTGAAGGAAAAAAGGAAGTGGTTTTTTTGATCACAGGGGCACTTTAAGTCTCATGCCATAAGATGACTTCGTCTTGAAGATAGAGAGGGATACATGCTGGTTCTCGAAATACGCTAGAAGGAGAGGATCCCTGCAGCGGAGGCAAAGGCTTTGTCGGCGCGCAAAAAGGGAGTGGGTTGAACTAAGTTCACATTGTATATTGCGACGCCTCTCCACGCTCAGAGCTATGTGTGTTTTTTCTGAAGATAACCAAAAATCGGATCCGTTTCTTCAACTAGAATACTAAGCTCACACGTAAAATTTGGGGATACCAACTCCATTTGCCAACAGACAATGATAGATTGTATATTCTAAGTTACGCACAGAATCGATAAAAAGAAGAGAATACTTGCAATGGGATTGTGTGTGTGCGATCGACACCATCCCGGAATACACAATGTTTCGCAACTAGTATTTTAATCCTACGTATGCTTAAAATTGTTCGTTAGTTCTTTAGTAAGTATTTGGAAATTCTCATGTGATTCTCCGTAAAAACGAAGGATTTCTGACGTCTGCCTACACAGTTTCATGTATTTTTAATTAAGTTCGGAATAAGGATGTACATTTCTCATCTCAACTTTGACTTCATCCACTGCAGCTGCAGTGTTTGCTGACATCTCAGCATCGACCGTAACTTCTGGGCTATCCTTTGAATCTTCGGTTTCCTTAACTGGGTTGGAGTCAATATTGGAGTCGAAATCTTCCCCAAGCGAAAGCGAAAGCGAAAGCGAAAGCGAAAGGAACGATCCTAACGGTTGATCAACGTCAAGCGCATCTCCGTACTGGAATGTAGAATCAAGTTCATAGGTATTTACATACGTGTGATCGTGAGAAACAACTTCTGCTCCCTTCAAACGTTCGACACCGACGCTCAATGGAAAACACCTGCTTTCCTTGATTTAGCGGGTTTCCTTAAAGGGAAAGTACGGTCTAGAAAAAAGTTTCTCTAAATTACGAAAACTTTTCCCCATGCAAGAAGTCGAAAATAATTGCCGTTTTGTCCAGTTCCCTGTTAAAATGTGACATGAGCACTTTGAAGTTGCCTCTTTCGTGACTTGGAGAGCGCCACCTTGGATATGTCGTGTTATGACGTAGCAATAGTCAACAAACGACCTTACCAAGTTCTTCGATCCCCGATCACTTTCTCATTCTTGTGTGACCTTTCTGCTTCGAGAAATTCAAATGAAAGAAGAACTATGGTAAACTGTCTTGTGGTTCAATAGGTAGTAGACCATGTAGGCCATAAGTGTGACTGAAGCTCAAGTCACTTAATACTTATAGATTTTCTAGTCAATCAAACTAGGCGGCAAAAATGAGCCAGAGCAAGTGTATACAGGACAAAAACCTTGAACATGCGACAAAGAAATATTCGACAAGCGTACCTTTTTCACTTTCTTCCTTCAGCGACAGCCGTCTTCGATGCTTCAGCAAACGTATTTGTTTACTTTCACACGAGGAAGCGTTTAATTTAGAATAAGACGACGAAACTTTCAGATGTTGCACAATACACGGAGCAAGGCTTTTTCATATCAACAATTACCGCTGTTGGGGTGTACGCTTTCGAGGGGGATGAAACTAGACACATGTCTAGACTTGAGAACACATAAGAAAAAAATCGAAGCTTACATCGGAAAATTAACATTTAAAGAAAAGTTGGCCGTCGAAAATAAAACGTGGATGGATTCCTCCAGCGGGTATGTCATTTTACCAAGGAGGACTTCAAGCGGGATCTTCAGGTAATGAATACATGTATTGCAATTGGTCTTGGTGCCATCCGCTTCATACGGAAATCTCAGTCAAATAGTCCAAAATATCATTATATTGGAGCGAGGAAACTGAATCAAGCCATATAAAGACGACTTTCAGTGTTATGCACTAATAAACGTAACTTGAAATGTGGTTAAATCTTTTTAGCAGTATAGAAACTACTGAGAGGATTTACTCTTACCATTTGATGGAAATATATAAATCGATCGTTTGTTTTGAAGTTGTAACAGGGATCTCGTAGAAAGCCACGGTAGACAGATTAAACTTGATTTCCAGGCATTTATTTCACAGCAATGAGCGCGGGATAGCACTACAAGCTCTCTTTCGCTTTGTAAAACTCCTGCATATAACTCAGATATAAAACCCTGTTTAACGACCACGAAGTAAATCTGTTCAGAGGTAGAGCCAATATCAATACAATTTAGCCTCTTGATTAAGATTCAAGTCTACAAAGTATTGCTCTCCTTGCCTGTGTTTTTCTTCTTTTCGTCAAGTACATTTTGTCATCCGGAGAGATCCTTGACTACTGCTACGTCATAGCCTCGTTTGCATACACAAGAACAAAATGGCGGCTTTCAATTTAAATTTGCCCATTTTGGAGCGTTAGTCCAAATGAGTGGTCAAGTATGACAATACAGGTAAAGAACTTTCGATTCAGAGAAAGTTTTTCTAGACCGTACTTTCCCTGGGACTTTCTTTGGATAGGCGTTTGTATCTCTGTGGCGATTATTCGGCGCTTTCTGTTGCCCTTTTAATTGTAGAATTGTTCTCTGGATACTTCTTGATGGGAGCCGCTTTGTCTTGTTCCAGCAAAACTTTTCTCTTGATTACATAGTCCAGCTTTCGTTTGCAGCTTTTGCAAACTCAACGGGATGACAAGGAAAAATCTGGAGACTTTCCAAGAAGAGTTCTTAAATTTTCCTCGAGTCCCGCTATACGGGAGGTGTGAAAAAAGCTTCCTTGTCCAGATAATTTAAAATCGATGCCGCAGATTAGATAACAATCATCTTTAGATGATATTTCTATCCTTTTTGCGGCGTTTTTGGTGAACGCAATGAAAGCGGAGAATTAGCCAGCGTGTGCGACATTCCCAATTCGCTGAGCGCGGGTTTCCCGCCATTTTATTGGCATGTGAAGTCTCACATGATGATTCGTTCGCTAAGTAACCCCAGCGCATGCTCAACACAATGAGTTTCGACCCATGGCAGAGTTCTCTTTTCCCGTACTCGTCAGCCCAGCGAAAGCAAAAAGAAATGAGACCTCTGCTAGCAGGGAAAATGGTGTGAAGATATTTCGGGAGAGGTGTTAAAGTATTTAATTGTTGTGTAAAAAGTTTGGCGCGAACTGAATCCGACTGCGTGTGACGTTTTGGTTTTATATTCCTAATGGTTTTGTATTCCTAATGACATGGAGTCATCGAAACGTCGTTCACTTTTTATGTCACTCATTTTCATCCTGAAATGAATGGCGTTTTGCAACAGAAAATAATTGTAACATTTTGTAGTGGCAAGATTTATTTTTGCATCCAGTGCTAGGTTTACAAGCTGTCAATTCAAATAAGGAAAATTAGAAGTCACTACTCTATTCGTTACCATGACGAAAAAAGGGCCAAAAAAAAGGAAAATATTCAGTTCATATCTTGTCGCAATGGATGTCTCGATGTTTTCGTAAGGTTGCAGGTGGAGAGAAACATCCAGGCTATAGGCAAAACAGGCCAGACATTAAGTGCTTTGTTGCAACCAAATAAAAACAAATTTTCTCGTTCAAAAAAATGCTTATTTCTATTCTGAATGGTATCCCACACGAGTTTACCTTCCATGTAAACATCAACGTTATGCCGTGTCTTGCTTAAAGGAAGACCAAAAACTCTCTTCCCGACATATCAGAATAGAACTAATGAATCCGACGTTTTTATCTAAAATCTGTTAGCAAATGCGTTAGGCCCTCCTAGGCTGACCCACGTCGGGTTTAGGGAACGAATGAGGTGCAGATCCGCAGGTTAGTTAGGGTTCAATTTTATGAGGCCAAGTGTCATCCCCAAACTGCCAATAAGTTATTACAGACTAAAAAAGGGAGTTGTATAACGGTTTTACTTGACTCATTACAATATCAGTCTCAAATTGAATCACATCTGATGTTTTGGCATTTGGTCAGGTGTACAAGCAAGCAATGGCAAATCTGCTACCCACTCCTGCTAAGTCACACTACACATTTAACTTGAGAGACTTTTCTCGCGTCATTCGTGGGGTTCTGCTGATAAAAAAGGATGCACTTACTGATAAGAAAACTCTCAACAGGTATTGAGTTGTTTTTGTATGGAGTAATGCTTTGTTTGCTAGTTTGTTTAAATCGTTTAAATTGTTTTTATGAGGAAATAAATGTTGTGATGCGAACCTGAGAAGACAAATGACATTTGTAAGATTTGAGAATAAGACATCAGTGATTCAGAACCGCCTAAAACAATTTCTATCATCGATTGATAAAGATTGAAAACGAAGCAATGTGTTGATAGCGTACAATGACGAACTGTCTTTTTCATTTTTTGGCTGAAGGGTTTTGCCTAGATATCTTTGCAATTATCATTTACTAGTTACTACTAACAAAACAATTGTAATGTTATATGCGGACAATTATGCTTAAGAAAGTGGCTAAAGTAACCTCCCAGGCCAAACTCGTACGTTTAATTCTGTCCCCTGTTTTTGCTTTCCTTGATCGGCTTTGGGAATGAATCAATTGGAGGTTCCAAGAGTGAAAGAGAATCTTTCCTTATGAATACCCCCAATTGGTTTCCTGACGTACTTAAAGCAAGTGTTCCCTGTTTGTAGTTTATTTAGAAAACAGTTTCCATTGCGTTTGTTTTAGGCTGTGGATACATGAAGTGTATCGAGTGTTTTACGATCGTTTGGTTGATGATAAGGATAGGGCTTGGTTACACAGGTATGTCACGTGTGGTTTCGTTTTGCCATGCATGAGTCCCGTGATAGTATCTGATTCATGCCTTTTTCTCTTTTGCAGTTTGCTTAAGACTGTGACTAAGGAGCACTTAAAAGATGACTTTGATTCACTCTTTAAGCGATTATCGTCTGACAATAAATCGGTATCTACGATTGAATTTTCTGTCTATTTTGTGAGCATTATTATTTTGATATACCTTTGTTACTATCACATTTGCAGGTATTCCTGCTAATATAAGAAGGTCCCGTCATTCCAATCACTAAAGATATTTTGAATTTTGTCTTCACGTTTTGTAGCTTGTCAGTTGGCGTTTATTCACCTAGAGATTTTTTAGTCATTGCAGTTTTGTTATTTGATGTATACCATTTTAATATCAGCTCTATTTCATGACCTTTCTTGATTACAAAAATGAAACATGAGTGTTACTCAACATTGCATTGAGTATATTATTTGAAAGTACTTGAACTGCAGTTTGGATCTGTAACGAAGCAAAATATCATCCTAGTCATGGAATCAACACAGGCAGTTGCTGACAGTCGAAAAATGTTTCCAGGTGTTTTGAGAAAATTTCTGTAAGAGAACTACAGAAGTGGTCCATGTGGAAATGTATTTTGATGGCTTCTTTGGTTATTAGAATTGAACGAAGCATTATTATTGACATTTGCAGCTAATCACAGGGTGTAAATGTTTTGGATATGATTGTCTCTTCATTGTTACACACATGAATACCTCAAGTTCTATATTTCTGTTGACATTCCATATCTGGTAAGGTTTTGGATTTGTTATTGACTACCTATCCAAATTCTATTGGTGACATATTAAATGTGACTGGGCTGAGTGATCATCTTGCTGTCATCCTGGAAGCTAATTTGAAGCCTACTACGTCAATCAAGCCTCCTCACAAGGTGTACTTATATAACAACAGGAACTTTGATGGCTTGAGAGATTTTATGTCAAAGTTGCCGAGAGGATTTTTTTGCATCAAATCCTGAAGCGAGATCTATTGAAGAGAACTTGAAATTTTTTAAAGCCTCCTTTACAAGTGGAATGTTTCAATCTATCCCACAAAAATCATCTCGCCTAAAATTTAAATTACCTTGGATTGACAATAAGATCAAGAGAGAGATGCACAGAAGAGACCGTCTACATACAAAGGCTGTTCGTTCTAAAATCTATCAACACTGGCAAGCTTTTAAGCATCAACGCAACCTGGTTTCGAGTCTAATCAAGCAGGCTCATAACCACTATCTTAACGATGTTGTTGGCAGCAGCCTGTAAGACAATCCAAAGAAGATCTGGTCATATGTGAGGAACAGCAAATCTGAGAACCTTGATATTCCTCCAACAAAAGAACAGCGATTCATCATTAAGTGTATTGGATAAGGATAAAGCTGAAACTCTCAACTCATTCTTCCATTCTGTCTTCACACAGGAGCAGATGCCAGTTCCCAATACTGGCACACCGCCTTTTTCATCAATCTCAGACCTACAGATTTCACCTGAAGGGGTGTTCAAACAATTGTTTCAATTGAATCCTACGAACGCACGTGGGCCTGACGAACTCCCAGGAGTCTTAAAGGAGGTCTCATAACCAGTTTCGACATGGCTCTCTTTCATTTGTCATGAGTGTAGTGTGTTCTCGTCTGATTGATCCAGAGCCCTAGGTACCGCAATTTTCAAGAAAGGGAAGAAATCTGACTCATCAAACTACCGCCCACTTTCATTAACAAGTATTTTCTGTAAAATCATGGACCATATCATCCTCAGCCATTTTTCCAAACATCTTTCTTCAAATAACATCTTAACTAACGAAGAACATGGTTTTAGGGAGATACATTCTCCTGAAACGCAGGTCATTTCTGCAATACACGACTGGGCGAAAGGTATCAACTTCCGTACTCAAACTGATGTCATCTTATTGGATTTCTCGAAAGCGTTTGACTCTGTGCGCCACGAGAGATTACTTGTTAAGCTTTACTTGTATGGAGTTAGAGGTCAAATACTCACGTTGATTAAAGCTCTCTTGTCACATCGTACACAGAATGTTTCAGTTAATGGGATCCTTTCTTCATCAAGGCCTGTGGTTTCTGGGGTCCCACAGGTCCTATGTTATTTCTTTTATTTGTAAGTGATGTATCTTCTATTCAATCAAGTCTACCCCTGTTTGCGGATGACTGTGTTGTGTACAGAGAGGTAGTAACCTTGCATGACTGCCAAACTCTCCAGGAAGATCTGCATCGTCATCAAGTCCCTGGCAACTTACCTTTAATGTATCTAAGTGCTTTCATCTTGGGATAATTCGTAAGAAAACTCCTGTTGACTTTAAGTATTCTTTGAACTGCAAGCTTATTTCAAAAGTACCTTCTGCAACTTATTTAGGCTTGCATATTACTGATAATCTATCCTGGAACAACCATTGTGACAATATTTGCAAGAAGGCGAACTCAACCCTCGGTCTCCTCAGACGAATCTTATCTGGTTGTTCTTCGAAGGTCAAGAAGAACGCATGCCTTACCCTTGTGCGCCCTAAATTGGAGTATTCTAGCAGTGTATGGAATCCCTATACACAATGCAATATCGAGAAAATAGAGATGGTGCAACGTTGTGCGGCTAGATTTGTCTACAATGCTACTTCCCGTTTTAGGCATGTGTCCCCAGTGTTTGATGCGCTGGGTTGGGACTCATTGGAACATCGTAGATTTGTCAAACAAATGTTTATTTTTTATCAGATCTATAAAGGGCATGTTGCTATCCCTACCAAATATTTCGAAATATAAGAGCTTCACGCTGTCGCAACTTGGTACATCAAATGATACGTATAACTAAAACTCTCTCACTCAGTAAATTCTCTTTTTATCCTAGTGCCATAAGGACTTGGAACAGTTTACCAAAATCTGTAATTTCCTGAATGACTAAATTAATTTAAAGCCATTATCTCATCGATGTAGACGTTCTTAAGCGTTATTATTTTATACTTAAAGTATATTTATACTGATTGAAGATTAATGGCAACATTTCTAGAATAAGCTGCTCCTGGACCAATCCACTTATTTTTTCTTTCGTTTCGAAGGCATCTGAGGATGACATGAGAAGTTTGATGTTCTGTGATTTTCTTAATCCTGATGCGGTGAGACAATCAGTAATTTTATAATGTAAATGGAAAAGTGATCATCGCATTTATCTGGACAATTTGAGCAATTGTCTGTCATCTCATAGGTGGCTTCAACGGGATTCGAACCTCTGACCTCTGCTCAGAAGATAGAGCATTGCACCCGCATCGCAGATATCACGAGTTCGAATCCCGTTGAAGCCATGCTTCTGAATGTTTCAGGTTTCTATGAGAGACGATTGCTCAAATTGTCCAGATACATGCAAGGATCACTTCTCCATGTCGTGTATAACCCGAACTTCGAATATACATTTATTTCATCCAGTCCTTCGCGGGAACGCATGAGCCCAAGAAATTGACCTGCTCAAACTGAGTGGCTTCATAGATCAGAAGGAATTTTTTTTATTATACCTTTATTTTGAGACTACATGTATAATAATAAAATTTAACGAGCTTGTGGGGTCGTGTGTAAATTAAAGAGATGTATTTACTAGCTAACATCAAATATGTACAATATTTACAGTGAATACAGTCAAATATAAATAAAATCATCATTTTGGGACCGAACAACTGAAGCTGAAACTACGTTAAATTTAAAGTTTCTGTAATAATATTTTGTCTTCAATTGATTGTACAGTTCATTCTGGTTTCTATGTAAGAATCCAGGCTCGTTTAAACAAATGGTGTTCCACAAAATTACGGCACCTCAAAAAGCGAGGGAATCTTTCATATATATCTGCTTTTAGATCTTGGAACCAGCAGACCAGTGAATTGGAAAGTTTAGAGTAGATGTCCTTGGATAGTCATTCTGGCAGGATATCATTGTGCGCTTTATAGAAAAGCTTAAAAATATCCATTTTGTAGATTAGAAACAAAGTAGGCAAGTTGAAGATAATTCTTTCTTCTCTACAGGGTAAACGTTCCATAAATTTCTACATGCACCCCACAGTACCAAGCCATACTCTACGGATAGTAAAATCAGTTTAAAATAAAATTCGCGTCGAACCTTCGTTGGTGAGAATCTGGTTCGTTTCAAAAAATCTAACTTGGTTGCAAAGGTCTTCTTGGTTTGCAAAACATGTGGTATCCATGTAAGCTTATGATCAACCGTTAGGCCTAGCAGGCTTTTTTTCACGAGAGAGCCTCCCAAGAGCACTGGATGCACCGGCATCGCAGAGGTCTTGGGTTCGAATCCCGTTGAAGCCACCTGAAATTTCCAGGTGTCTGTGAGAGACAATTACTTAAATTTTCCAGTTAAGGACGTTCGCGCCTATTGCTACTGCGCATCCTTACAGCGCACGCAAGTTCACATGCCACGTCATGCATCGAGCGTGCGCGCAAAATACTGAAATGAACGATGATAACAATCTTGGATGTTCGGTGACCCCTACTTTTCTTTTCAGAAACAATTATAATTTACAATCCACATTGTCCACAAATGAACAAAAAATCAATGTGGGAAGTTTAAAAATTTACAAGTTTTCTGTCCTCGGGACATGGAATCCTGCCATCTTGCTGCTGCAAGGCGCATGAAACCATGGTCGCCAAATGCGAACTTGTTCTTTAAGGAACCTCAGCAGTTAAGTAAATTCACTTGATGGGTCCACTTAAACAAAGTTTGGTAGAGAACATTTCACTTCAAAGATGTAATTGCACTGTGGCCTTATTCGCTAAAGAAACCGGATTTTCAGATTCAGGGTGTTCTTCCGGGCAAGTTCTCTCCAAAACGAAGTCTGTTAACTCCCATTTTTTTTACATTTCTGGCATCACTAACTCATCATCTTTCTATGGTAAAATTTGCAGAAAAAAATCAATGTTAGAAAATTTTCGCGCGAACGTCCTTAAGTGGGAGTATCACTTCTCCATTTCGTCTATAACCCACACTTCAAATTTACATTTATTTCATTGTGTAGTCTGTGTGTTTGAAGCACCCGCATATAGCCCAACGATTTATTTCTTCTGTCGCTATCTGCAGATCGGCGACGATCGCTTGTACCAAGAAGTGGAATCGATTGAAGATCTTTACAAGATTGTGGAGCATTGCTTAGAGGAGTACAATCAAACACACAAAACGCAAATGAACCTGGTTATCTTTAGGTATATATTCGACAGAATAGTTGTTACAGCACGGTTCCTTTCCTACCCTGAGAAACATTAATGTATACTACAATTGCTTGTAATCTCGCAATCTGATTGGCTAATTTGCCGTTGTCGATAAGAGTCTAGACAACGCTGCTCGCGTAATGCTCTCGTCAATTTGCCGCGCAATGTAATGGCCAATCAGAAACGCCCATTTTGGAAAATAAACCAATCATAAATTATTTCTAGAAAGTTATAGACAACGCTTGCTCTTTGTTTGTCGTGATTTTGGTCACGCGCTGAAATAAAAACTTTCTTTGGCGTTGAATATTGTGGTAAAAACAAATGGAAATTGGCTCACTTTCGATTAATATGTCCTGAAAAACATTTAGCATTTAACATTCACCATTTAAATGGATGGAATTGTACCAGGTCAACATTCGAGGAAACATACATGTAATAATTCAACAACAAGTGTTTTCAAACTATTTTTCAAGGTACGTGTTGGAACACTTGGTGCGCATCAGTCGCATTTTAAAACAGCCAGGGGGCAATGCTCTGCTTGTAGGAGTTGGTGGCAGTGGAAGACAATCCTTGTCCCGCTTGGCAGCTGCTGTTGCTGATTTTCATGTATTTCAACCTGAGATTTCTAAGAGCTATGGTCTGCCAGAATGGCGGGATGATATTAAGGTCAGTCTTTTACTTGATATTTGAAGACCAATAATGGAGCTTTTCTTCTAGTGTTTGATCTCTTTGACGTCAATATGTAGGTTAGGGCGAAGTGTTTTTCAAAGGCTTCTTTCTTTGGTCATACAATGTACTTTTTGGTTCATTAGTGCACATATTGATCTAGGAAGGCAAGAGAGGCATGCTAATTTTTCGTTTTCTTTCCAGACAATGCTAAAGAGTGCAGGATGCCAAATGAAGCCCACGGTGTTCTTGTTAACCGATACTCAGATCAAGGAAGAATCATTCCTTGAAGATGTGGACAGCTTGCTAAACACTGGTGAAGTTCCAAACCTATTTGCTGTTGATGAAAAGGCCGAACTCATTGAGGTAATGGATTTCTTCTATTGTGATATAATTATTAGCTGTTATTTGTAGCACATGTGATCAATAGAGCGTTTTCACTCGCGTGACTAAAATAAATGCTAATTGGTGAAACAAAAGAAACTATTTGCATAAAAATAGAGTTCGATTCACAGAGGATTAGTTTGGAACACCAACATGGTCGCCGTTTCTTTGATTTGGAACACCAACATAGCTGCCGTGACGTCATTTGAAAACGCTCTATAAATTATTATTTATGCATGTTCCAACCTAATATTATTCACGACAACTGGTCAGCGTTGTATGGTTCTAGTTGATTTTTTTGGTTCTTTTTTGGCGTTTATTCTGATGTTTACTTGTCTAGAGCGTTCGCCCAGCAGCTCAAGCCCAAGCTGAAGACAAGAATGCTGAATTTTCACCATTGGCATTATTTAATTTCTTTGTGAACTGCTGTAAAGAGAATCTTCACATTATGTTATGTATGAGTCCAATTGGTGATGCGTTCAGGAACAGATTAAGGCAGTTCCCAGCTCTCATCAACTGCTGTACTATTGATTGGTTTCAGGTACGTCCTAAAATGCATGTGTGAAACTCTTTGGCTTTGGTCAATTTGGTCATAAATACTTTAAGCTAGCTAGAAAAGAAAGAAACAAACAGAACTTTGGTTTTATATTACCATATTCCGCAAGACCAACTTTATACCCAATGACTTGAATATCTAAGCCGAGAAACACGTTGATCACAGCTTTCCTCATGTTGGCCCCTAAGAGAAAAATACTTGAGTCCTTGCTCAAAACAGTCGAAGTACATGTATAGGTGTTACCTAAAAGAACCAGAGCTGACTTGTTAATTTACTAAGAGAAAATTATCGATTTATTGACTGTGTGATTGATTGGCCGTTTTCACACTGGAGGACGAACAAATCGTCTGGACGGACAAATTGTCTCAGACGAACAAATCGTCTGATGTGCAAACGGGACGAACAAATTTTTCGACAAACCAAGACGATTTGCCCGTCGAGACGAGCACGTCGACGATAGTACGACATAAATTCACTTCAGACGGTCAAATGGTTGATTTCCTCGCAGCGAGACTAGCAACAGAGCGAGGTAGTGCCAGTTCTCTTTGCTCCCAAATGTACTGATTTGTGCTCACATTCTCCTGGTAGTATGAATTTAAGTTTCAGCATATGACCGTCTGGAATTCAAATTCGACGAACAAATGTCAGACGATTTGTCCGTCCTCTAGTGTGAGAACGTCCATTCTCTGATGCAGTGTAATGTTGTTGGTTTCAGCCTTGGCCTGAAGATGCCCTTGAGATGGTTGCTAACAAGTTCCTTCAAGATGTAGAAATGACAGAAAATGAACGTAAAGAAGTTGTACCTATCTGTCAGTACTTTCACACTAGTGCAAGGCAACTGTCCGAAAGGTAATGTCCATGCAAACTAATTCCCTATGTTGTTAACAACATAGGTGCCATATTTACTTTCATTGTGTTTCTTGTAATAGCGACTGGCGGTTGCCAATTGTTATTCAATTTTGTTTTTACGAAGTGTCCTATCAGGTTTGAGCATTTGCTACCTGTTTCCAAAAATAATTTGTGTTTCGATTAGCATCATTTTTGGATTATTGTTAATGCAGCTGTTTATCTTTTCTTCAGAAGCTTAGTTTAGGGGACACTTTGTGACGCTAATTGTCTGTATTTCCAGACACGAAGGATGTTCCGGGTTGAAGTTTGGGAAAGTTGCAAGGGGACATTTGAGGACCCTTATTAAAATTACTTGCATTTCTGATAAGTTGCCTGCATAGCTGATTTTTTGTTCGAGTTTAGAGGTCATTAACGTGTTGATACCTCAGGGAGGTGCTATCCTTGAGCCACCATCTCCATGCTAGAGACGTATCTAGGGCATGACTTTTCTTATTAAAGCTAGCCACGCTACGTGAGTTTAGATTTTCAGTAAGTTCTTCTTGTGCAACAGTTCGAAGGATCCTGGGGTAAATTGCATTTGTAATATTTGTAATTTTTCTCAGCCTATCGTTTCCATGCTTTATCAACTTTTCACTAACATGCAAAAGTATTGTGCTAAATCAAATATCTTCGAGCCTCTAGACTAATAGACTATTTTTGTTTATCAATTTGTAAATCGTGGTAATAGTTATATAGTTCTGTATGCCTTTATTTAAGGTATCTTGACAAACTGGGCAGGCACAACTATGTTACTCCAACGTCATATCTGGAGCTGATTTCTTCACTGAAAACACTTTTGGGCAAAAAGCAAGATGAGGTGTGTGTATAGCTTCAGCATATTACCCGAAGTCTTAGTCTGTCAGCAAACAGATCCAACCTTTTTGTGCTGTGTTTCAGAAAGGGATTTTAGTTGATAGCTCGTTTCCAGAAATGCAGCTAATCAGATGCGAGATCTTTGAGAATTCTCTAGACATTACATGACATACGAGGGGCCGGTTCCTGAAAGGCGTGATAACTCTATTCCAGGGATAAGTGTGCCTTATTCCTGGGATTCCTTTTGGAATAAGGCACATTCATCCCTTGAATGGAGTTATTACACCTTTCAGGAACCGCTTCCAGCACTCTTGTGTCTGTCTCAATTTTTGGCTCCCCATTCCTGCTTTTCTTTGACTTGTATTGTTGTCAAGTTGTTTCGAAGGTGTAGTGGCTGCACCACGGGCCGAGTGCAAAAATTTATTTGCAATATTAGCGGAGCTTAGGCGCAAGAGGCGCGCCAGCGGTGCACCATGGGTACGATTTTTTGGGAAATCTTTTCATGCGAGAAATTTTCGTTATGACGTCATGTACGTCCGCCCGTACAGACTGTCGGGGTGGGGAGGCAGGAGAGCCTCTGGGGCCTGAGTGTTCGGGCAATATTCCTTGGTGGGAAATCGCGTGACAGCGTTGCATTTGGCAACCCGCGTTTTTCTGGCGGGAAATCACATTAGTGACGAGCAGCGAGAGACAAAACACTTATTTACAACGGTTAGCTTACAGGTAATGTTTTCCTTCTTAATATATGCCTCGCTGCCTAACATATTTTGTAAAACTCACTAAAAAACGAAGAAGGCCTGAAAACGTTTGCAATTCCGTGGTGACAGAGATTTTTGTAACCATCTCATTTATAGGCTTTTTGTGTGAAAAGGATGTTCGAATTCAGTCGTGCCTTAAATTAGTAAGATTTTTGCTGCTGTTCTAACCTGAAGAGAGAGGGAGTAAAGATTGACAGTGAAACGGAAAATGTTGTGAAAGAGATTACTGTGCATGTTATTTCTGTTTTAGTTGTTGATTAAAATTGTTGATTATTGTTTGCAAGGCTTGTTTGTTTACTGGTGTCAGCTCAGAGGTGTTTAATCTGTTTGATCACTGTAAACTGTATACGGTAATAATGACGATTAATTTTGTACTTTATGCAGAAGCATAAGTACGAAATACGAGCGAAAACAGCAAGAAAATCCGAGCGAAATCGAGAAAACTTGATGAAGATGCGATGTTGTGTAATACATTGTAGTCAGACAGACGTAGGCTCATCATCATAACATTTCTTGCCTATTCGCGTACTTCTAAACGACGAAATTGATCCAAACTTTCCACAAAAAAAGTTTTTTTTCTCTTTTCTGGTGTTATTCAAAGAGAAATTTCGCTTGCCGGCGAAAAAAAAATTTAGTTTAGCAACGCTTAACGCAACCATTTACCATATAAGGTCAAACTAAGGTATATGAGCTGATAACCGAGATTGAGTGAACCAATCAGAGCACGCGAAATGCATTATCCGAGGATGAGAATTTAATAAATCTATATATATTAATTTATTTTGACCAGACATTAAATCGTTGACTTGATGGAAAGAACATACTACTAGTACATTCAAAACACCCATAAGACTACTGCCGCGGCTAAAAAAACTAATTCCCCTCAAAAGTGAAGTGATGATATCTTGTACACCAATAAAGCAGATTAAGTCAAACTTTAGTCAATCAAATAATGATGATCCAAAAATGGCCGGCTAACGGTCAGGGGTTGTATTTGGTTCTGATAAATATTCAAAAGCAATGCATACAATGCAATGCATACTTAATTGACCACTCTCCACAGGGGCATTTCAGGGCCAATGAAACACAATCACAACAGAAAAGAACATTCAACAACGACCGTTAAGAATCCCAACTGGCCGGAGTCAAGCTAGTTGGTTATTTGCAAGTGCAGCTGAGAAGTTGAACCAGGAACAAATTCAACCAGTGGTCAGAACATGTCTTAAACACGACATCAACCTGCTCAAACAAATAGATAACAAATAAACAACAAGTAAACAAACAAGTTCTAGCGACGGACTTCTGAATTGTGCCTTTCAGGTGATGCGTAACAAGCACCGTTATGAAGTAGGCTTAGAGAAACTGGCATTCGCTGCATCCCAGGTGACGTAATTCTATGATGCGTGGTTTGTGTTGTCTTTTATCAGCTTATTTGTGGTGTTTGTGTAGGTGGCAGATATGCAAAAGGAACTGGAAGAATTGCAGCCGCAGCTCGTGGAAACCGCCAAAGAAAATACGAAAATGATGAAGGTAAAATCTGCATCGCTACTAACAACCATTTTGTTGTCATGTTTTGGTAAATAAGCTAAAACGAAAATGGTGAGGGTAATTATACTTTGGGTTGCTTTTCACAGGTAATTGAAAAGGAGTCTGCTGAAGTAGAAGCTCGCAGTGAACTGGTGCGAAAGGATGAGGCCGTAGCCAATCAGAAAGCTTCTGAGTCACAAGCATTAAAAGAAGAGTGTGAGAGTGATTTAGCTGAAGCTATTCCTGCCTTAGAAGCAGCCCTTGCTGCTCTAAACACTCTTAAGGTTCATTCACGTTTGTTGTATTTTTTCTGTAAGTGGAATGACAGGAACCTTTAGGAGGGAATCTTCCGGAAGCTGCCTTTCTCCTTTTTTATATTAAACAATGCCCTGCCCTAGATTTTTTGGCCATTTAGCTAGTAGCTGTTTGAATTGAGCAAGTGTAATGGACTATTCCAACAGTATGTTGTGATGGATAAATTTATTGTGTTCTTCTCTGGAATAAGATGAATTTCACTAAACAAATATGCTAATGCCAGTCATGTCAACAATAACAGGGCTCTTTTGTTTTTTGTGCATGTTCAGCCGGCAGACATCACGATTGTCAAGTCCATGGCAAACCCTCCTGCTGGCGTCAAGCTTGTCATGGCAGCTGTATGTGTCATGCGGGACATTAAACCCGAGAAGATAAACGATCCTGCAGGAACTGGAAAGAAGATACTTGACTACTGGGGCCCATCGAAGAAACTTCTTGGGGACATGAATTTTCTCAATAATTTAAAAGAATACGACAAAGACAATATTCCGGTATGTCACCATGGAAGTTCGCTTTTTTTCTGACTTGTCAAACGTAAATTGATGACCTGAATGAATAAGTAAATTTGATTCATAATTCTTCAACAAACTTTTACACTGCTCGCGTTATAAAATCGTTTATTAATGTATTACTTGTGTGACGAAATTTGTTTATTTTATCTTTAGACTCATATCATGGCAAAGATCAGGAAAGAGTATATTCCTAATCCGGACTTCGATCCTCAGAAAGTGCGCACGGCGTCATCGGCTGCTGAGGGTTTGTGTAAGTGGGTACAGGCCATGGAGATATACGACAGAGTTGCGAAGGTACTCAATGTATCAGTTCATTTATTTAGTGCTTATATCGTACTAATTTTGTGGTGTTGTCCAGAAATGTAGGAAATTTGCTGTGCATTTTGCTTTGAAAAGTCGCATTTGCCCTTATGCTAAAGTGGAAATATACTACAAGTTGATGTTCCCTTTGAAAGTAAAAGCGGTCAGGTGGACAATTACCCTGGGTGCCAGAGGAATTGTTTTTTCAAGGTCGGAGAGAACGCTAAGCGATTCCAAATCAACGGTCGAGGACGAAAAAAAAATGCCTCTGGTCGCACAACCCCAGAACCTCATTTCCATGTCAGCAAATTGGGACAGAATTTGTCTTACTTCGCTGATTAAACATTACGTTCGAAGTAGTTTCTGATTGGACAAATCGAAAAACCGGTTCTCAACAGCTGTTGCGACAAGCAGCGTTGCGGGACTTCGGCCCGAGAGGAAAAGGCCTAATTGTGTGGATGGTCGGTGTGCTTCCTTCATGCACTATAACGGCTTTGACAACGTGAAAAGATCCATTTTAAGTAATTGTAGTTAAATAATTTTGCTTATCGACTCGCGCATGAGAGCGCTTATAGATACTCAGGCTCGTTTGAGAGCGGTCGGGGGAATTAACTAAATAAGTTGAACTCGTCAACATTTGTTGCAACCATGTCTGGGAACGGAGGACGTATGGACGAAAAATGGTAAGGAAAGACAAACGTTTGTCGCATTTCGAAGTCTTCCATTCTGCAATATAAGCAGTGACTTCTAGCTCTTTGCTATTACAGTATCCTGTGTTAAACACGTTCAACAATAAAGTTTCGCTCTTAGGAAAAATAAATTTCATCAAATAAATCAAGCTTGCGCACCTAAAATCAATCATTTATACAACATCGTTAAAATTGCTCCAAAATTATTAAAGCTCTTGAAATGAATAGCCATCACTGTAATTGCAATTTTCAGCCATGTTTGTAAATGATGCGCTTCAGTGCTTGAAAAAAAAATTCCTCTGGCACCCAGGGTAGTGGGCAATCGTCTCAAGTTTAATTTATGATTACTCGATGAATTACGTTTTCTATAACGCAACTGGAGTATTCCACTCGTTTAGGCAGAAATCCTCATGCTTACTTATTGCAATTTCGTATAACTAAAAAAAGTTTCAATACTTTCTTTTCCTTACGTTGATTGTCATTTCAGTTTCTCAGTACTGTCTTAAGGACGTTCGCGCGAAAATTTTTCAACATTGATTTTTTTCTGAAACTTTAACCACTGTAAGATAATGAGTTAGTTATGTCAGAAATGTAAAAAAAATGGGGGGTCACCGACTTCGTTTTGGAGAGAACATGCCCGGAAAAACACCCAAAATGTGAATAAGCGAATAAGGCCAGTGTCTGTAAACCCAAATATATTGCAATTAAATCTTTGAAGGGAAATCTTCTCTGCCAAATATTGTTTAAGTGGACTTATTAAGTGAATTTAGTCAACTGGTGAGGTTCCTTAAAGATCAAGTTCGCATTTAGCGACCACAGTTTCACGCGCCTTGCAGCCGCAAGATGGCAGGATTTGATGTCCCGTGAGCAGAAATCTTGAATTTTTTTTAACTTCCCACATTGATTTTTTGTTCATTTTTGGACAACGTGGAGATAATTATAAATAAAATCCGTTTCTGGAAAGAAAAATAGGGGTCACCGAACGTCCAAGAGCGTTAAATCCAGGCAAAGCTATAGCAATGGCCTTTTGCCCTACCATTTCTCATTTTATTACTTAGCGCGCGCGCTCGTGTATGACGTGGCGTGTGCATTTGCGTGCGCAGTAAGGATGCGCAGAAACAATTGGCGTGAACGTACTTAAGTGAGGTAATGGAAAATATACTTCTCAAACTCATTAATTATTTATGCGGCGGTTACCCAACCAGAGAATCTTATTCTGGTCAGGTGGATGGGTTTAGAAACCCAATGAAAAACGAGTTGAAAACCACGGCGTGTTTGGAAATAATTTCAAACTCGGATAGAAATTTTCTTAATCTGCATATTCATAAAAAAAGAAAAACACGTGACAATAAACAACTTTATTTAATCACACATTTTACAAAACAAACTTTAAACCTAAATTATTTACTGCTGACGTTAAATGTAACGGTACAGTTATTAAAGTCCCCAAAACAGAAAGGGCCATTTTTTTTCTAAATTTAAATTCTCGCCCAATGGTGGCAACCTCTTCTTTTGGTTCGCTTCCAACCTTGCTGTACTCTTCCGACCTAAAATTGGACTAATGTTAGAAATTCCCAGTTCTAAGGCGTACTAATTTACTACCTACCGCTGCATTTAACAAACTAGACGCACACGTTACCTCGGGATAGCGCTGGCCATACACTTTTTCTCTTCTTAGCTAGTTTTAGGAGGTCTAAATCTGCACTTTGCCATTTGATTTGCGAAGCAACGTGTTCGCTCAGAACTGACAAACAGCTTGGTAGCAACGTGACGTGATGAATATTCAGAAATTGTCACAGAGCAGCAAGTACAGTAAACATCCGCATATAAAAACACTTTTTTTAGGTTTAAGGCTAATCATGTTCTTATTTGAGCGATGCTTAGTGAAAAAGCAGCCTGAAAGTGTTCTTAAAATGTTCTTAAAATTGGTTTCAGAAATTTTTCAAATTAAATATTAATAAACGTTTAATTAACATACAATGCTGTTTTATAATAGTTTTTAGTTTGTACTGGTCCTGAACACCATAGTACTTCGATATAAGTTACTACATACTGTATTGTTTTTTTATCTTAATAGCCTTTCCCTTTGTATTAAGAACATGTTTTTTTATCAGGCTGAATTTGTTCTTATTCATATGGTACTTTATTGGCCAAATTTCAGCCTGATGTTCTTAATCCACTTGTTCTTACATGCGGGTGTTTACTGTACGTGACAAATTCACATTCCACTTAGCAAAAACAATACTTCAATTCAGAAAACTTATTCAAATGATAATTTAAACTAATTTTCTTTGTTGGAGAAGAAATTTCAAAAACTCGTGCTTCGAGTTTCATCAGGTTTCTAAACGCTCGAAAACAAGAAAACCACGAGGCCGTGATTTCAGATGTTTTCTCGCGTTTGGAAACCTGATGAAACTCGAAGCACGAGTTGTTGAAATAGTACGTAAGGCATTATGAAGGAGCATCCTGATGAATCCGTCATATAGGACTCAGTAGCAGATCGTGTTGGCTGTACACAGTATTATAATTCAAATAACTTGATCTCTCTTAGAATGATGACCAGTAATTTAAGAGGAGTGTATGGACTCGTTAGATCTGGGATACAAACTTTTAAGTACAGCTTTAAGTCATTTTCCGGCCTACTCGGGGAGAGTTCATTATTACCTTGTTAATTATATTCTAACTACTAAAATGTTTTTTTTTAAATAATAATAAGACATGATCGTTTGTCTCACGATGTAGTCACTTTATCAGGCGGTAAGATTGACTGGCTACGCACTACTGTATGTATCACGGTGGTCGGCTGAGATAGGTGGACTTGACCCTCATTGTTCGTTTGAGTAGTTACTGGGTTGCCATATGGCAAATTTGTCAGAATATGAGTGGAATTTCTCCATTATGTTTTCGGTGTCGGAAAAATGGAAAAGTTGCCCCATAGGTCTTTCCTGTCACTCTCAGGCTAAGCATTGTCTTTGTGCGTAGAGTGTTCTGCGCATATTTTGGTAGGTTTCAGGTGGACACTGTAAAATATGCAATGGCGTCGAAGCCATTGTAACGCGATTAGCGTTTTAATGGATCTTTAAACAAAATATATGCTTCTGGAGCTCTAGAATGCAACGTCCATAGTATAAACAAGTCAGGCGGTGAAAAAAAATTCTGGAATCTTAAAGGCGACGAGTAATGGACAACAATTGCGTCTTTCGCCCGTCGACAATAAAAAAAGAATGGGGATTTTTCGCGCGTCACCGTTGAGTCTGTGAAGTGACTGAAATTCCACAACAACACCTTCCAAAAACAAGGCACAAACAGTTTATGGAGAAAAGGAAGAAGCCATGAAGCTTGTTCTAAAATTATCCACTGAAAATGTATTTTCAGAATCACAGTCATAATTCGTTTTCTGGCTTCTCGGTATTTTCTGGTCTCTGCCCCAAAATACATTTTTGTTAATCACTCATGGTGAACTTCAGTGTTGTTTTCTTTATCCTTTTCGTTTGGGTAATAAAATTCGCTTTCGCTGTGATAGCTTTCGTCAGAATCCATCGTTTTTTGTCAGAGAGTTTAGCAATACCACTGTTCTTAAAGTACCCCTGTCTGTGATAAAAAAAATCACTTCCTTTTTTCCTTCAGATTTTGACCTGACTAGCAAAATTTTGAGCTTTGATTTTTGTCCAAAGGCCGTTTACTTTAAGTGTAAGTTTTGGATTTCACGGTCCGCCATTACTCACGTTCCGATTGGACCTCAGAGGGTTGGATCCAGGGAAAAGTGACTACCTTAAAAGTTCAGCGTGAGAATTCAGAACTAAACGAGATGCTTCCGTGAAGCATACACTGGGTTGCCTGTGGTACGTGCTACAGAAAATCAGAAGGCACTGAATTGTGTGGTATTGAAATACAGCATTCCAGTCTATGAAGAATAACAAATAAAAGAGAAGCGAGAAACATTGGCTTCTGGGCTGACATGTTGATAATTTTCAAGTTCCCTCACAACTTCTTTGCACCACAAGTGTGCCCTCTGAGCATACTAAACTTCACTGAAGTCAAGCCCTGTTTCGCGGGGTTAGTGTTAGGATGGGAGGCCAAAACAATAAACCCCTCATAAAAAACAGAAGCATCTGACCGAAAACACTATTAACGCTAACAAATGCGAACTCAGCAAGGTACAGATTTTGGTAGCTTGCTTTATGCAAAACAAATATTGATGAAAAAGCAAATAACTATTGATACACAGTTTTTAGAAAGAGCAGAAGGAAGTTTCCGGGACGGTCGATCGAGAAGAAAATATTTACGACATGAAAACAACATTAATTTTGAACCGTGAATATAGAATATAAAAAGTTACGATCAGCGACAAACATTTTGGGAGATTTTTGCTACGTTCAAGTAAATTGCAAAATCGAAAGTGACATGGCCGGAATTCAGCGGGCGCCGTGATTAAGTTACCCTGGCATGTTTACTCGCCAAACAGTGAAGCATCTGTGTCAAATGATGGCAAGATACCGGGTTTTTGTAAGTTTCTTTTTCCGTCAAGTGTTATAAAGTTTGAAGTGAAATGAGCGAAGTCAAAACAAAGATCACAATCGCCTAACTCTTGTTTATGCAAAGTCAAAATTTACTCTCCAAGACGCGTACGACGTTATTATCACCAAGTAATTCCATCATTTTGGCAATAGCAGCTACTTTATTATTCATCTGCGTCACAAGTTTTCACTGATTTTGGGGCTCATTTTGTTGAAACTCAAGCACGCTTCCAACAGGCCTGTGAACCCTTCCTGCTTACAGAGCAATGCTAAAAAACTTCTCCCATATCACATTTCAACCTTAAGCTCGAAAATTCAATACACAACATGATATTATAATTCACAAAGGCAGAAAATACCACAGAATCCTTTTCCAGCGAAAATTTTATTGAAACAAACAACATATTTGCTCTTAGAGGCGAAAACCTCTTCCTATTTCATTGCGTGCGTGAAGACAAGAAACTCAATTGTGTCAAATTACCATGTACTTCAGGTAAATACAGCTCACTTTGATTTCGTCTCGACGGGCGATAGATTGTTGTCGAAGTCCAGTACTCGTCGCTTTTGAGATTCATGCCTAGTTTATCCAACTGACTTTCCATTATTGAGCTCCATAAGGGTATATTTTGTTTAAGGATCCACTAAAACGCCATTCGCGTTGCATGACTTTCGACGCCATTGCAGGCTAAGTTAATGATTCTACTAGGGCTGTGTCCACCAGAGAAATCTACGCAGTTCCACTACCCTTTCGATCCTAAGAAAATACGCGCAGAAGGCTCAATACACAAAGACACCACTTACCAGGGGAGTGACAGGCAAGACTTTTACCGACACGGAAAAAAAATAATAAATAAAATAAAAATAAAATAAATAAAATAAACAAACTAAACGCAGACCTCGACTGGGTTTGCCCATAGGCAACCCAGTAAAAAGTTAGTAATGGCGGACCATTAAATAGGAAAATTCCAGTCGAAATAAACGGGTGTCTATTTGAAATCAAGGCTTAAAACTTTGGTCGCTTAGTGTTTAGTTAACATAGTTTTGAAATCCAAGGAAAAATAAGGATTGACTTTTTCGTCGCTGGGGCACTTTAAACCAACAAGCGGCAAAAAACGATTACTCGAATTAAAGCTTCGCTCATTAAATTCGCAGCTTCGCTCTTCGCTTAGCTTACTTGGTTACCGTGGCCGTGGTCAAGTAAAGGGTCAAGAGATGGGAAAAGTCTGCCTCCTCCCGCAGCTAATGAGATTGCTGGATTCTCAGGATTCCGCCCGCTCACGATCAAAGAAATAAATAATCATGCATGTTATTATTTATTTACCACCACTTCTCGAAAATTGCATGTCAAAATGCTTCTGTTAAAAAGGCAAAATGTTTCTTGAAAGTCCCGATAACTTTTCAAGCACGTAAAGCCATTTGTGAAGCTGACACCCGTTTGTTCAAAAAAGCTGGTCTTTTTGTAGGTTAAGATAACCCGAACCCTAACCTCTCCCTTCTGATGGTACAGAGCGAATTGTGACACCCGAAGAGTTTCGAGTAACGGGCTCCTGGTAACCAACATTTTCATACCAATTGGTACATTTTCCAAATCTGACCAAAATTGAGAGTTTTAAACCGTTTGCATTTTATATGTTATTCCCAGAAGAATTCTATATATACGGCTGTTTTGCCTTGATGCTTGGTTTTGAACTTTTGAATGCGCAATTTTTTAAAATTTAAATTTGCATGCACATTAAAATTGTAAAAACAGAAAATTGAAACTGATATTGTTTGTCTTTCTGTTCTGAAAGGTTGTGGCTCCAAAGAAAGCTCGCTTAGCTGAAGCTGAGGCCTCTCTTGCGGAAACCATGGAAATTTTAAATGCAAAACGTCAAGAGTTAAATGAAGTGGAAGCGAAACTAGCCAACTTAAAACTTACTTTTGCAGAAATGACTGAGAAGAAGCGGCAGCTTGAGTTCCAGGTATGATTTGCTTTTGTGACGTATACGGAGTCAAAATCTCAACTAAACATGACAATATGATTTGAAATGACGCTTTATTATTATTAAGTATTGCTTGAGATTCCAAGCAAACCTTTCAAACGAAAACAGTTCGTCGCAAACTATCAACCATCTGATCGGTCAGTTCTTAAAGGCTGCTTTTCATATGTCGGGAAAATCCCAGACTGAGTCAAAATTTCAACAAAACATGACAATATGATTTGACATGATTTTTGTTATTATTAGGTATTCAGATTCCAATCAAACCTTTCAAACGAAAACAGTTTGTCGCAAACTATCAACCATTTGATCGCTCGGTTCTTAAGGCTGCTTTTCATATGTCGGGAAAATCCCAGACGATCGGGGATTTTACTATTTCTCGACCGTCCCAGGTTCTGCCGAGAAATCGAAAAAGTGCCAGACGTCTGTCGCAGATTCTCCCGATATCCCCGGGAAAACTTGAAACTTGATGCAACAGCAACATAGATCGACACGAGCTTTTGCTGCGGCGCGCTTCATATAAAAAATTATGTGTTCTGGTCCTTCTTAATGGCCGTTTTCACACTGGAGATGGATAATTCGTCTAAGACGGGTTATCCGTCTTCGTGTGAAAACGGAACGGTGTTCATTTTAGGCGGATAATCCGTCTAAGACAGATGATTCGTCTTCGATTCATATCAGGAAGGAAAAAGTCATCTTATTTTTCCCTGAAAAGCCTGGAACTCGGAAGAGGGCACTTAGTTCTGGGAAGGAAAACATGGCGCCTCAAGTTGAGAAAAGGAAAGCAGGAAAGAAACCCAGAAAGAACGCGTGGAAGGAGGATTAAGTCTTCCTTTTTGCTACCGTTTTTTTTTTTGTTTTTTGTTTAAATTGCCATGAAGTGTTTCCGGAGTTGTAATTCGCCAAGCTTTCAGATAGAGCGTTAAATGGTCTTCAAATTTTCTTTTTCTCGTGGTTGACATAAGAAAGTACGAGGAAACTCCTGTTTTTTCAGGATATCAATGAAAGATATGTTCCCAGTAAAATCCGTTCTCAGGTTGAATACGCACTCAGATGAATTGTAGAAACTCTTTTTGGAGCCTAAATTTAGCCTAGAGAAAAAATTAGCGTCCGGTTAGGATTAGTTTTGGTCATTACACATGGATATCAATTGACTTATTATACAAAAGTAAATAATGTGTTGGAGTGTAATGTGGTGTAGTGTAGTGTAGTGTAGTGTAGTGTAGTGTAGTGGTGAAGATACAGGACTATAGATCTGGAGGGTCCAAGTTCGCGTACCGTTAAGTGCATAGTACACTTCTTTGTTTCCTTAATATGTTGTAATGTTGAAACTGAATGGATAAGTGTGTGAATACAGAAACCGATAAGATGTTACGAAACACCAA
>NC_090872.1:42317823-42322823 GCF_036669935.1 Montipora foliosa
CTGAAAGGTTGAAGTCCCGTTTTAAGTTTGCGGCATGATTAGGTAATTGAGCTTTAGTACTCACTAAGAGCTTGTAATATTCCTTCGATTTCTTCTTTGTTACATCAAACAAACAATTCGAGTATTTGAAAGAGTGATTTGTTATCATAGGATGACAGTTTGTGTGTCTTAGGTCTGATGGTACAGAGTGGCGCAGGCCGGTCTACATTAAAATATTGTTTCTGCCGATGTTTCTTGCCGCTTTGTTAAAAGATTGAACGTTATCAAGATCTAAGAGAAGATCGTTGACACAATGGATTCCGAATGTAGCATACTTTTCATAGAAAACTGGTTTATTGTTAACTCGTATTTCCTGTATGTTCCAAATTATATAGCGCCAATCCTTTTCCTCTGCAAACATGTCTCGGAATTCTGACCACCATTGTATTAGTTCTTTATAAAACTGAGAAGTTATTAAAAGATGTTTGATGTTATAATTACAAATAAAAAGAAGGAAACCTCCATAGTCTTTTAGAATATACCGAATTAAGGTACGTTTTCCACGTACCTTTATTTGAGCTGAAAACTCTCTTTAACCAGCTTAGTCGAAGCGCTTTAATCATTGAATCTAAATCCGTCATTTTCAAGCCTCCTTCTTCATAAGTATTAATTGTTGACAATCTAGTTACCTTTTCCTAACCTTTCCATAAGAAATTGAAAATTAGCTGGTTAACCTCTTTTATAATAGTTTGGGGAGTTGGCAACAAAGAGGAAATATATACGAGCTTTTGGAGAACTAGAGATTTAATAACCGTCACTTTTCCGTAGAGGGAGAGACCTCTGGATGACCAAATGTTTATTAATTTCTTTATCTTAAAAACTTTATCCTTGAATTTTTTTTCATAAATTAGATTTTGGTCATATGTAAAGAAGGCTCTTAAGGCTTTTATTGGCTCATCAGGCCATTTGATACCAAAGGGTTTAATATCATTGTGTTTTAATGACCCAATCCACAATCCTTCTGTTTTGGAGTCGTTGACTTTTAGACCGGATAAGTATTCGAATACGTCTACCGAATCAAAAAGTGCTTGAGCAGAATTTGTATCAGAGAGAACTGCTGTTGTGTCATCTGCGTACTGAAGAAGTTTAGTCTCTTCATTACCTATTGTGATACCTTTGATTAAAACATTATTGCGTATAGAAATTGCTAGTGTCTCGACTGCTAGAATGAACAGATATAGGGAGAGTGGATCCCCCTCCGTTACCCCTCGTTCAAGGTTAAAGGTCTGAGACAGTGCCATTATTTATTACGCAGCTTCGAATATTTTGATAAAAAACTTTCACCCAATGTATAAAATCGTGTCCGAAGTTAAAAAACTGAAGGCACTTGAAAAGGAAGTCCCATTCTAACGTGTCGAAGGCCATTTGAAAATCAATAAATATCAGAAGACCAAAAATATTCTCTCTATCTGTAAAGTCCATGAGATCATATATAGATCGCACTGTTTCACACTTTGACATATCCGCTTTGATTGTGATGAACTAATCAGAATGCTTGCTTTATTGGCTTTTTTGCATTTAATGACGTATTTTTGCATTCAATCAGCTCTTTTCTTCACTGTGTTACCAAAAAACTGCACTTCTCTCAGCCAATCAGATTGCAGACATTTTTTCATGTATATTATTATTCTTGTTAAAGCTTGATAAAACGCATCGTTGGTACGCTTACCTTTCAAAGCTTTGTCTTCAGTACTTATCTTGTGTTGTTTTAAAACGCTTGCAGACCTGATCTTGAAGAGGAAAGGCAAGCGCTTATCGTACAAAGCGCAGCGAACAAGAAGCAACTAAAGGAGATTGAAGACAAGATTCTTGAAACGCTTTCCTCTTCAGAAGGAAACATCTTAGAAGATGAGTCAGCTATTCAAATTTTGGACTCCTCAAAGGTTAGAAGAAAAAGGGGGGCCCTTTTGATTGAATCAAACTGAATCTGATATGCAGGGGTTTCATCAAGGGCCGGGCGCCGGGCAAACTGACTGGCCGTGGAAGTGACCTTGCCTGGCTGCTTTCACTATCTCAACGAACTGGGTTTTGTTAAATACAAAGATTTTAAAAATACATTTTTTGTCCTTTCCTTGACGCTTTCTGTTGTCAAAATGTCACAATTTCATACGCTGTGTTCAATTTCAAAAGCACATTTAACTTAGAGCGAATCGCCCCATAACTCAATGCGAAAATATTTGCTGTGCATAAAAGACCACCTGAAATGTCCCAATGTTGTGTGTTTTGTTATGGCGGCTGTTATGAGAATCAGAATTACTTTTATTTTTTATCTGTCATGCAATTCCAGACTTTTCTAGAATTATCGAACAATCTGTAATATTCCAGAAATATCTTTCATGTGATTCAGCAGTTTCCACAAATAGTACACCTTCTAATACACTATAAATAGCAACAGAACTTTCTTGATGCTTAGAGTAATAGTATAAAAGCGGGCTTGTAAATAATAGGAAAAAACTCTTTCGCCCGAGGGCTTACCCTCGTGGCTGGCTGTGATTGAACTTATGCGATACTGTGAGGAAGCTATAATCAACTGCGATAACTATGGTGAAGCTGTGACCTTCGAACTTGCTATATCCGGAGAGAAGAAAAAGGAAAAAGAGACGATAGCTGAAAAGGGAAGAGTTCAGAGTTTATTATGAAACGGTCTTCCGTAAGAGTTTGTGTACACAGAAAATCCAGTGAGTGGAGGAATCCAGTGAATCATGGAGGTCTAGCATTGTTCTCTATAGTCAGTGGAACTTGGAGTTCGAAGTTATGAAGGTCAATACCTGAATTGCCATGAAAGACAGTCAGCCTGCTTTGCTTTACGAACTGCTTAACTTAATCTTTAACCTAAGTAAATGTAACAGTGTATAACTAATTAAATAATTGTGAAAAAGGGTAACTGCTCGTTGTCACACTTTTGTTGCGTGCCTTATATTGTTCTCGGGAGGTCGTTTTCACTTATGCCTTGTTTGCGGCAACTCTTGGTTATTCCAGCACGTAACCCGACCCAGAAATGAGGGTGGTCGTTCACCGATTATTTTTCTTCGTGAGCCGAATCGCCTCAAGCTGAAAACAGGGCAGGATGTGTGTTCACCTTTTTGTGTCACGTCAATGAATTAATTTTCTCCTGGATACTGGTATCAAATCATTAAATTGTCTAAAAAAAGGTGTGATTTTTCTGCAGTTGAAAAACATTGCTTTGGGCCTCAGAATGCAGGAAAATCTCTGCAACTTGAGAATTTCACAATTTTCTTGGGGAGCGTGCCTAGGAGGGGGCTTTTCCAACACTTTGCCCGGGTGTTAAACTCATGTTCCCCTTGCTTCAAACCTTAATGAAACCCCTGGATATGATTTCCTTGTACTTGCAGGTGCTCTCAGATGAGATATCAAAGAAACAGAAGGTACGTAGAAGTTGGTTAATTTCATTTTTTTTCTCTGATGAGTTAAGTAGGCCACTTTTTGTCACACTTAGGTGGTGGTTATATGATACCGTTGCAACTTTTGACCACTTTTGCACCGGCGCCCTCTGGTGGCTCTGTATTCGTTCACATGAAAGTATCATACCGGAACGAGTCATACCGGTTTGAGCTCACTCCAGTTGTTGCATCAAAGCGAGAATTTTATTCTGGTACAAAGTCGCGTAACGAAGAACAACTACTCGTTTTCTTGTCGGTCAAAAATGTCAAGTATTTAATCAACATCGAGTGTGTGCCTTCATGTAAACCGGATATGAAATCATGCAGGCATCATGTAAACACGATACGGAATCAAGTAGTCATCCTGGTAAGTTTTGTCATGTAAACAGCCTCTTATTTGGTATGTTCTTAACACACACGCTGAAATCGTTAGGATCCCGCTGACCACAGTTTTCCTTTCGCCAAAATGTGTTGAACACATATTTGTGAATGGATTGAATGATTGGATTTCGTTTTTGTCCAAACTAGAAGGCTTGGCCATGGACACAAATGTTACTCACATAGTTTTTGGTCAAACAAGAGAAGGTTGTAGCCGTGTAGATGCGCATTCTCTGGGAAAGTTTTTGGGTCAAAATTGCATTTTGACCAACATTGTGTCGCGATCCATTCTTCTTTGCTTGCTTGGGAGAAACATGTATTTCCTTTATCCCCATCGTCTCATAATATTCTGCCGGTATGCAAATGTAGGAGCAAGCAGGGTTTTCATTTGTTGCTCAGGTTGCAGAGGAGACGGAAGCTAAAATCAACGAGTCTCGTCGTGGATACAACCCAATAGCGGCACATGCGTCGGTGCTTTTCTTCTCCATAACGGATTTACCAAATATTGATCCCATGTACCAGTACTCTCTGACCTGGTTTGTCAACTTGTTTCTCAACTCCATTCACGACAGGTTTGTAGGTTTGTTGTTGTTACTCAAGAAGAAAATTCAAACTACATTAATATGGTTTCATTGCTAGATGTTCTCCAAGTTCCTTTATCGTACAGCGTACTGCCACGGGAGACATATTTGTATTTGTTTATTGCGGGAGAGCTTCAATCTTCCAATTGAGTGTTATGTATATTTTTTTCTTGGAAATATTCTCATGAAGAAGTAATTTTTGAAATATGTTTCTTACAGCAACAAGTCGAAGATTCTGGAACGACGGCTACGTTATTTAAGTGATCACTTTACGTACAATCTCTACTGTAACGTTTGCCGCTCATTGTTTGAAAAGGATAAACTTCTCTTTTCATTTGTGCTTTGCTGTAATATACTCGGGTAAGTAAAATCTCAAGGTTAAAGACAGTGCCTACTGTTGTTATTGCGCATACGTTCTGCGCATCTCGAGATACTCGGATTTCCTATGGGTAGTGCATATCAATACGGGGATATTTTTGCGCGGTTCAAAACTATGCGGAGAAAGCACAACTTAGCAAGTTCTCTTGGTATCCAAGAAGAAAATTAGGGCTAACCACACATTTTTCAGAGATAATTAAGCTTCAATTTGGAAAAGAACGCC
>NC_090872.1:42330323-42365323 GCF_036669935.1 Montipora foliosa
ATGAAAATGAACTTTGTCCACCAAGTGTTAATATACGGGGTTTTAATTTGCGCTGTTCAAATATTGTTTGATCAGTTACCTTGTCAGGTCGTGTGTCACTTTACAAAAAAGTCTTTATCATTGATACACTGCTGGCATTCTTTTCTCTCATTTTCTGATGGGTGTAATTTCAAGCGAGCGAGAGTCGTCAAACCCATTGTGAACTGGAGAGATTTGTCCTCATAACCCTCTTGTTTTTATTTGTCTTTTTGACTTGCGCACTTGGTATTGCATTCATCTGATCGTCACCGTGGCTATCTCTAAATAGTGAGATGAGACTCTAAAATGTATATTTTCATTGTTAGATGTTCATAAATGAATATGAGGAGGTGCCATTTGATGCAGTGACGTATCTGACTGGAGAGTGTAATTATGGAGGAAGAGTTACAGATGATAATGACAGGTATATACTTTTCAATTTTTTACCCAGAGATGCATTAATCAAAACCGAGTGGACAATTAGTTCCAGCCTATGTACACCCTTTATTCTTTTACCTTGTCTTCTTAGCGGGTGGTTTTGGGTTAAATTGAAGAATCGACAGCCCGGCCAGAAGTATTGTTTATAAAGTTTTTTTGTACCTTCATTTTGTTTGTTCGCTTTTTTTTTGTTTCATCAAGGGTTGGCTGGGATACTTTCATAATCACCGTTAACTTTAATCCTTCAAATCGTTGATTTTTGTGTCATATGTTGGCTTCAGGCGCTGTCTTATGAGCATCTTGGCTGATTTCTACACTCCTGACATCGTTCAAGATCCTAAGTACAAGTTCTCACAGAGTGGCATTTATTATGCTCCTCCAAAGAGTGAATATGACCAATACGTAGACTTTATCAAGGTACAGACAATGCAGCATCTTGCTGTTTTGTTTACTGTTTTACGTTCTCACGGCGTAAGATATGAAAATATATATTGAAAAAGCGAATAAATAAATCATACTTAAACATCTTACGGGATAAAATATGAACCCGCCGTTAAGTAAAGTTCAAACGGCTTAATGGCACGGTCATGGGATCGAGTCTTGTTAGAACCTGGATTTTCAGTTTCAGTCTTCTTTGCACTGACGTCTGTAGTCGTGCCATTAACTGATGATTGTTTTATCTGTTTATTTACACCGTTTGGTTGGTGTTAGGAGCTGCCGCTGTCCCAGACACCCGAGGTATTTGGCATGCATGACAATGTTGACATATCTAAAGAGCTACAGGAGACGAAGCAGGTAGGCAGGCTCGTAGTTAGACGCCGTGCAAGATCACCTGGTTCCAAGGGTAACAGATGGTTCTGATAGTTAGGCTATGTCCATAACGTCAAAATCCGTATTATACCTTAAAGATTCTTTTGAAACTAGTCTTTAATTATAAAACAGATTGTGATACAATTTCTGGGATGCGATCAGGTTAGGTTTAAGCTGTTTGAGAACGTCGTTTGCCACGTTTTAGCCACTCTTCAGTCAGTTCAAGTAATTTCCATCAATTGTCCTCTTTTTACGTCAGTTCTAGGTCTCTATAGGTAACTGAAGCAGACAGTAACGGAAAAATATAGAATGATTCGTTGTAAGCTCTCTATAGGGTACATTGGTTATTGCTACAATCCGGGGCAAAAGACTTTTGGACACTTGTCAAATTTTGGACGAAAAGTGGAGAATTTACTATAGATGCTTCCATCGTTATATGAGCAACGCGTGTTCTTCTTCCGCTGCCTTTTTCGCACCCCCCTTCCCCCAGACACTGCTGAAACATGCGAGCGATGGATGAACTAATCTTGATTTCGAAGACCGTGAAAAATCAACATTGTAATGGGGGGAGGGGGAAAAGCGGGAATTGTCCCATCAGTTTTGACCAGGATTGTACCTTTTGCGAAGCTTATCGTCTCTGCTTTGATAGCTATTTGACTCGGTCCTTTTGACGCAATCGCAAAGTGGCGGAGGAGGGGGTGGAAAGAAGACTGATGACACTTTGCTGGAGATAGCCAAGGACATTTTGTCAAAGGTATTTTACAAATTTACGCTTTATGTTTATTATCTTTGATAAATGAATCGTTCCTTACTGGCAGTTACAAACTCAAACCAACTCAAACTGCTCTTTCAGTAAGGTGGTAATGCAAAAATGTCGGTCACATGCTCCTCTTGTTGGATCCGGAACTTTCGATAGTTAAGCAACCGCTCATGCATAGGGTTTTTATAGCACATTTATCCACCATTTCCCTAACTTTGATTTCATTTTCTCTGTACTTTTTTCATGCGTAAGTTAACATTTTTAATTTGAGATTTCGTTGTATTGTGTTGTATCATTATTTAACAATTATTCGCCGAAGGCGAGGCGAATAATTGTTTTAGTATAAAAACATAGGTGATTACTTGACAAATATGCATTTTCTTTGAAACAATTTCTTCGTCTGTCATCTTCGATAAAACGGCTTGCGACCATTTTGACAAACCATTTAGATGATTATCGTGTAACAATCTCCTTAATAGCAATCAATCAGCGCAAAGAATTTTCAATCGTCACCTATGTAATTAAACCAATTAATATTTTGGGGGTTAAGCACAATTTTCTCATGAAATGAGTTAGACCTTGAGGGGTTTCTCTTGGGATCCCAAACCTAGCTCTCTTGGCACAAGCGGAAGCAACTGAACACAGCCTTTTGGATTTCAACTTGCGCGTCAACTATAGAGACCCCCGGTGTCTTTGGTATGTCGGTCTTTCACATTCATGCGTGGGTTTGCTGGGTGGGTGGATGGGTGAGATCAAATATGGACTGATAGCGGCTGCCACAGGCGCCTTTACAGTCACCCCCATGAGACTTAAAGTGCACCTAACCCCAAAATATTTTTTTCGCTAAAATGAATCTTTGCAACTGCTGGAAACGCATTGCGGCCATTTTTTCATTTTCCTAACAAATCCTGGCATTTTATAGGCTTCGAAAGTTGCGAAAATCCAAGCATCTTTTGTTCACGACCGAGTCAGAAGGGGAGTGGGTCTATTCCTGATTTGACGTCACAAACTGATTTACATTGCATTAACTCTTTGTAAAAATGCATGCAAAGTAGATTGTGACGTCAAATCAGGAATAGACCCACTCCCCTTCTGACTCGGTCGTGAACAAAAGATGCTTGGATTTTCACAACTTTCGAAGCCTATAAAATGCCAGGATTTGTTAGAAAAATGAAAAAATGGCCGCAATGCGTTTCGAACAGGTGCAAAGATTCATTTTAGCAAAAAAAATATTTTGGGGTTAGGTGCACTTTAATAAAATATGTGCGGCATATAAATCCATGACTATTACCATTAGAAACACCTTAGTTGGAGAAATCTGACCTGGTGGTTGGTGAGCTAAGGCCTCTTGTTATGACTGATGATCGTTTTTTTCAAATAGCTCCCAAATAATTTTGACTTAGAAGTGGCCCTGCACAAATACCCTGTGAAATATGAAGAAAGTATGAACACTGTGCTGGTGCAAGAGATGGAGAGATTCAACAAGTTAGTGTTTGGACTCTTGTTTCTATCAGTTTCTGGTGCGTGGCACCTATTTTGAACTGGTTAATGTACCCATTGATTTCGTTCCCTTATTAGACTGATGTCAATAATCAGAGCAAGTCTACAAAATCTTCAGAAAGCAATCAGAGGATTGGTTGTTATGTCGTCTGACCTGGAAGCGTTAGCTGGCAATTTATTGGTGGGAAAGGTATCTAAGTCGAAGCAATGATCAACTTAACCCTAGTTTGACTCGAAGCGAGAGTAATCATCTCAGTTGAAAGCAACTTGAGCAGTTGCGAAGAAGCTTGAAAAATATCCAGCCTTAGCCTTAAATGGGACTCGAACCCATGTCAGTGCGATTGCGCTGCATTTGCTCCACCTTATGAGCTATCAAGTCATCTGGGAGCTGTACTGTTTCACTTTCGTACTGTATCGTGCACCAGGCGAATCAATGATTGAAATATACGAACTGTGGTTATAATGACTCTGATCGTGAATGATCATCACATTATGACGGTTGAGAGCAACTTAAAGTGGAAATGGAGCCAGGTTTCCATTGATTATCCGTACTTATTATAAACTCGACAGAATATCGCCTGTCTGATTGTAGTAGACTTTTGGGAACCTTCCGAACATCACTCGTTCTCATAAATCACGAAATGCACTCGTGTTCATACGATTTCCAATATTTATACCTTTCCTTATTTGGAGTGCGGAAAAAGTGAAGATGGTTAGCTTAGAAATTACCGGAAGAGGTCGTCCAATACGTTATTTTCACTCTTATTTCTCGTATCTTCTAGGTACCAGAAATGTGGATGAAGAGATCATATCCTTCTCTCAAACCTCTTGGTAGCTACATAAGTGATTTTATTGCAAGACTTAAGTTTTTGCAGGTGAGCCGTTCAGTTTAGTTCATTATTGTCCAATTTAATGACAATGCAGTGCTCTTCTTTTCTTTTGTTTCGTTACTTCAATTGTACTCAAGGACGCATTTTGTAGGGTACTTGGTGCTTTTTGTAGGATACTTGGTCATTCTCATTTCTCATTAATTTTTTGCTTCCCAGGACTGGTTTGACAAAGGGAAACCAGTTGTTTTTTGGATTTCGGGATTTTTCTTCACGCAGGTATTGAATCAATTTCTTTTCCTCTCTTCAGTACAACAAACGATTGTTACTAAAATTGGAAATGGTTTGCTTGTAGGCTTTCTTAACCGGAGCAAAGCAAAATTATGCCAGGAAATACACGATACCAATCGATTTACTGGGGTTTGAGTTTGAGGTGAGATCCTCCAAATCGCAGGATTTGGTTTTTACATACTTACGGTTGCTTTAATTCTCATATTTAATGTTCAGAAAATAGTTATCTCATAATAAATTATGTTCCTGATTGGTATGCAACGGCCAATTGCAACATTTCCTTTTTGTTCTATAGGTTCGGTCTGGAGATACTGAAAACAATCCACCCGACGATGGAGTGTACGTGCACGGCTTGTTTTTGGAGGGCGCACGGTGGGACCGTAAAAGGTAGGGATCTGGCCCCAGTTGTTCAAAAGATGGATAGCGCTATCCGCCGGATAACTCGCTATCCAATGGATAGTGATTTATTCAGTGGGTAGCGTTTTGAACAACTGCAACAAGTTGCAAAAATAGTGGAGACACTTCACCTTCTTGGGGCGTTATCAATCAATGTACCTATTATCTCTCACGCTGCAGCCCCCTCCCCCCCTCCCCCCCCCCCCCCCCACCTCTTATCAGTGTTGCTAGCAAGACAAAAAATTGTTGAAAACTTAAACAGTCAACATTGAAAGGGGGAGAGGGGAGGGGAAGTGGGAAAGGTTTAAATTCCAGATACGGCGAGTATTGGAAGCTAGAAAAGGTGTTTTTTTAATGAAAGTGTCTCAACAATTTTGCAACTTGTTGTGGGTCCTGGTGATTATGTTTCACATTTAGAAACTGTAAAATGGTGGTTGACGAAAGGCTGTAATTTCTCTTTTTTCAGAGGCTTGATCGGTGAATCGTTACCAAAGATCCTACATGACACTATGCCAGTAATTTGGGTCAAGCCAGGTGGGGTGTAATGCATACATCTAACTAGAAAACACCAATGGTTAGTGGGTATTGGCGAGACATTTATGTGGAGGCCTGAAGGATTTTCTTTCAGCTTTTTCAACTCGTTTTCATCACACCACAGAATAGGAGTTTTTCACGTGAAGTCATCGCCGCCATGTTGGTGGAGGAAAACAAAAGATCTCTTATTACCTTCTTTTGTTCGTCCACCAGAAGTCATACATTTCTCTTTTATTATTGGTGTCCCTAGAGGTTGGTTGAAAACGTTCTATTGTGAGCGGATCGACAACTTCCAGATGTAATTTGCCATTGTTTAGGAGCCGTCAAAAGTGTGTCTGCCAGATTTAATACTTTTCATCCTGAAACAAAGTTTTCGAGCAAAAGCGAACGAAATAAGAAACTCGATTTGTCTGGTGACAAAAATTCTCTGAACATAGATAGTTAATATGCGTCGTGACAGTTAAATAAAGGAAAAAAGGTGGTGTAATACGCAAACGTCCTTCTCGGAGAACTCAAGTACTCAAATATCTTGGCTTGGAGTGATTTTTCGACTTGTTTAAGTTTAAACGATTTTCTGACTTGCATAATTCGATCACTCAATCAAGCAATCAATCTTTATTGAAATCAATTTAAATTCACAATTTGCGTAATTAAACGTTTATACAATTCAGTTCTTGAAGAGCCAGGCAGCCAATAAGTGACGTCAGAAATTTCGCAAAAGGCCGCTCTAATTGCTTTCTATCCCACGTTCCTTTGCTCAGGCGGTCGAGGGATGTTGAATATGGGTATAGAAACAGTTTTCTCTGCACTGCGCGGTGGATGCATATGATGATTAAGTGCTTAAACTGCTACTATGATCAAAAAAATCACTTCCTTTTTTTTCTTCAGATTTTTAAAGTGTGATTGCTCAACACTTGACTGTCAAAATTTTAAGCTTTGATTTTTATCCAAAGGCTGTTTACTTTAAGTGTAAGTTCTGGATTTCACGTTCCGCCATTACTCACGTTCCAAACTGACCGATTGGACTTGAGAGGGTTGCATCAAGGGAAAAGTGACGTCATTTACTCACTAGCTTAAAATTTCAGCGTGTAAACGCAGCTTATTATATATGCAAAACACGAGTTTGAAGAGTCTAAAAGCCCGAAACTCCCGTGCTGCATATTAATTCAGCCGCGTACATGCGCATTGCATTCTTAAACTATTGAGTCTTTGACGTCATTTTCTCGTTAAAGTTAGTAATGCCGGACCATTAAACAGGAAAATTCCAGTTAAAATAAACGGGTGTCTTTTTGAAATCAAGGCTTCAAATTTTGATCAGTTACTGTTTAGTTAACATAGTTTTGAAATCCAAAGAAAAATAAAAATTGTTTTTTGATCATAGTAGCACTTTAAGTCCGAAAGGAGCAAGTGACCCCCTAGTCTGGCACTTCCGCAGTCCAGAAATTTTGAATGCTAAGTATATGTAATCGCATGGGCCCGAGGGCAGTAAAGGATTAATTTCACTTTGCAAAGTTTTCCCAAAATTCGCGATTACATGGGGGGCATTAGACCAATTTCGATATATTAAAATTCAGTCCTAAGCAAAATACATCATCTCAAGGCTCTGGGGAATAAATATAAATAAGGATTTGTATGAGTTTATTCCCCAGAGCCTCGAGATGATGCCTTTTGTTTTGGACTGAATTTTAATATATCGAAAGTGGTCTATTTGCGATCACATAAATTATTTAAGGAAAAATTATTGAATGCGGCAACAAATGACAATCAACTTAGCACGCTATTATTTTTAGAGTTCGATTCAATAAATCGTTGCTGACAACAGAAATAGCGCATAAAATGTGTTTTATATGTAGAAAGCAGTTTAATCGGAGTAAAAATCTGGAAGAACGTTTTCTTGTACATGTAATTTTGCTTGATCAGAAAAAGGCCTCTTAATAACCAACAGTGTCCTCGCGATTGAGAAAAAAAAATTCCCTTCGTCTCAACCAAACAGCATTCAGTAATTTGTCCCGTATGTGATAAATGGTTATATTAGGGCCCTGGTAAACGGGTTCAACTCTTGCTTCAACAACCGTTCAATTTTGTTGAACAGTGATGTTGAAACCGTTTGAATGAGTTTTTAGACTTTACTTCAACAACCATTCAACATTTCTCAGTTTTGTATTCGCGAATGTTTAATGAAGTTGAAGCCGTTTGCCGCCCTCTTTCAACATTGTTGAGTATGAGCGTGCACACTAATCGGTCTCTCAATGACGCATCATGTCCGTATCCACAGTAACAACCGCGGCTGCAACTTGGGACTGAATACAAGGCCTCTCGTTAGCTGTGTAAATCAAATGTTGCATGGCGTGTTGAAACCGTTTGCCCACCCCAGCAATCAACATCGTTCAACAAAATCGAAAAGATGTTGAAGCAAATGTTGAGAACTTTAGAGCGGGCCCTTACTAGTGCTTTCCCAGTCCTGAATCCTTTGTAGGTATCTAACTAGCACTTCCGCATAAAGGGGGGTAGTTTCTAAAGAAACTGTGGTGCTGTGTCGGTGGGAAGTAGTACACAAAGATTTGGTTATATCAACGGAGTTGATAATGTAAATTGATCACAGTACTAGGAATCTGAAAGCTGACGTTTCGAGCGTTAGCCCTTCCTCAGAGCGAATCGAGGTATTATGGGTTGTGTGTAGTTGGAGTAGGAGAGCTACGCTATTGGTGGTGACATGGCAACGTGAAAAATAGGAGGACATTAGTTAAATGAAAAGCGTTCGTTAATACCGTGGGGATAAAGGGTGCCGATTTGGAAGATGAATTTTTCTTCCAGATTCTTGCGGCTTTCCGTCGTACCTTGATGTAGGGAAAGGCCGTAGATAGCCATGTGTTGTTTGGAGTGGTTAGGGAAATTAAAATGACGAGCGACTGGCTTAGATGTATCCTTGTCATTCTTCTCAACATCGCGAAGGTGTTCGCGGAGTCGGTCGCCTAGTCGTCTACCTGTCTCGCCAGTGTATAATTTATTGCATAATTTATTGCATAACGTACAGGTTATGCAATAATTGACTTTTGCGGAGGTACATGTGAAACGATCGGTGATCTTAACCGATCGCCAAGGTCCTAGTGGAGGTTGCGAGAAGATTTTACCAGTCTCGGGATCATTTTGGAGTAATTTAAAGTTATTAAGAATGATACTTTTGACTGCGTGATTATGAGGATGGAAAGTGAGGGTGAATGATATGCTGTCATTCTTATCCTTTTGTGACGTTTTTTTATTTGCCTTTAGGCCACAAGAATGAGACCTAGCTAGGCCAATCTTTTTGTAGGATATGTTGAACACCAATTTTTTAATCAGTACAACGGCCCCAAACCTGAACTCTACGGCAGCTACATTGACGACTGCATCGGCGCGATTTCATCCAGCAGAGAAGAACTCCTTCAATTTATAGCCTCCGCTAATTCCTTTCATCCGGCTCTTTAAATATACGTGGGAAATTTCGGAAACTTCATTGGCTTTCCTAGATATCAAAGTTTCTATCAGTGGCTACGGTTTGTGTACCAGTGTGCACTACAAACCTACAGATTTTCACAGTTATTTGTTGTCACATCCATTACATCCAACAAATGTCAAGAACTCCATTCCTTATTCTCAGTTTCTTAGACTTCGACGTCTATGTAATGATGACTCCGATTTTTCCAGCAAATTAGAGGCGGTGTGCCAGTTCTTCGAAAAACGTGGCTATTCTTTCTCTGTGGTCAAAGCGAGCCATCATCGCGCCCAACAATTTCATCGACAGTCAGTACTACAAACGTCACAAAAGGATAAGAATGACAGAGTTCCATTCTCCCTCACTTTCCATCCTCATAATCACGCATTCCAAAGCATACTTCTTAATTACTTTGAATTACTCCAAAATGATCCCGAGACTGTTAGAATCTTTTCGCAACCTCCACTAATTTCATTCAAACGCGACAAAAACGTAGGCAACTTTTTAGTTAGAAGCGCACTCAAAACTAACGAGCAACCCGGCACTTTCAAATGCGCGCGCTCACGATGCAAAACTTGTCTTTTCATTGTTAACACTAGCAAGATATCGGGACCTAACCGATCTGTTAAGATCACCGATCGTTTCACATGTACCTCCGCAAATGTCAATTATTGCATAACCTGTACGTTGGCGAGACAGGTAGACGACTGGGCGACCGATTCCGCGAACACCTTCGCGATGTTGAGAAGAATGACAAGGATGCATCTAAGCCAGTCGCTCGTCATTTTAATCTCCCTAACCACTCCAAACAACACATGAATATCTGCGGCCTTTCCCAACATCAAGATGCGACGGAAAGCCGCAAGAATCTGGAAGAAAAATTCATCTTCCAAATCGGCACCCTTAATCCCCATGCACGGTATTAACGAACGCTTTTCATTTAACTAATGTTTTCCTATTTTTCACGTGGCCATGCTACCACCAATAGTGTAGCTCCTACTCCACTACAAAAACTACACACAACCCATAATACCTCGATTGGCTCTGATGAAGGGCTAGCTCTCGAAACGTCAGCTTTTAGAATCCCTCTACGGTGGTCAATTTATGTGGTCAACTCCGTTGATAAAACCAATTTTTTTAGCAGTTCCGCAGTCTTGGAGAATTAAACAGTAAACAAATGCTCTGAGGATCTTTGAATATTATGTGAGTTTGTAACTAGTACTCTCGCAGTCGACGAACATTGAGTAATGACGATGGCTACGTCTTACTGAACGACAAATTAGGAAAGGGAAGTGGCTCTGTGCTTGGCCTTTTTGGTGTTGCTAAATTCCTTTTCCGTCTTCTGGTGAACAACGACGGGAAATTTGAAGTTCTGTGGAGGACGTGGGCTCTTGACGCAGAATTTTCAGTTATGTCCCAGCAAGTTTTACTCTTGGTATATATTGCCAGATTAGTTAAGTTCTAGACAATTTCGATTCGCAACCATACGATCTTGTATTTTGGAGTAACGTCCTGCAGTCGTCGTCTTTGGCCGGTAGAACGGAGCAACTTCAGAATACCCGGCCACGATTGCGTGACATTGAACGCTTGCTCCTGCAGTCCCGAAGTCGATGAAAGTTTGGCCTGGTAATCTATGGCTCCCGCACTCCCACAGTGGGAAAAGGATGAATATGAAATGGAGATAACACTACTGCTCCCGCACTCCCGCAGTGGAAAAAGGATGAATATGAAATGGGAATAAAACTACTGCTCCCGCAGTCCCGCACTCCCCCAGTGGAAAAAGCAAGTATATGAAATGGGGGTAAAACTACTGCTCCCGCAGTCCCGCACTCCCCCAGTGGAAAAAGCAAGTATATGAAATGGGAATAAAACTACTGCTCCCGCAGTCCCGCACTCCCCCAGTGGAAAAAGCAAGTATATGAAATGGGGGTAAAACTACTGCTCCCGCAGTCCCGCACTCCCCCAGTGGAAAAAGCAAGTATATGAAATGGGAATAAAACTACTGCTCCCGCAGTCCCGCACTCCCCCACTCCCCCAGTGGAAAAAGCAAGTATATGAAATGGGGGTAAAACTACTGCTCCCGCAGTCCCGCACTCCCGCAGTGGAAAAAGGATGAATATGAAATGGGGGTAAAACTGCTGCTCCCGCACTCTCATAAAAAGTGTGATTAAGCTAACCGCAAATTGACAGCTAAAAATTTTGAAAGAGTGCTTCGACCTAATCACTGAAACAAGCGCTTAGGCTTAATCAGTAAACGAGTGCTATATACTTCAGACGATCTCATAAAAAGTGTGGTTAACCAAATCGCAAATTGAAAGCTAAAATGTTAATTAAAGGAGTGCTTCGACCTAATCACTGCAACAAGCGCTTAGGCTTAATCAGTAAACGAGTGCTATATTCTTCAGACGATCTCATAAAAAGTGTAGTTAACCAAACCGCAAATTGAAAGCTAAACTGTTAATTAAAAGAGTGCTTCGATCAAATCACTAAAACAAGCGCTTAGGCTTAATCAGTAAACGAGTGCTATATTCTTCAGCCGATCTCATAAAGAGTGTGGTTAACCAAATCGCAAATTGAAAGGTACAATGTTAAAAGAGTACTTTGACCTAATCACTGAAACAAGCGCTTAGGCTTAATCAGCAAACGAGTGCTATAATCTTCAGACGATCTCATAAAAAGTGTAGTTAACCAAACCGCAAATTGAAAGCTAATATTTTAAACGAGTGCTTCGACTTAATCACTGAAACAAGCGCTTAGGCTTAATCAGTAAACGAGTGCTATATTCTTCAGACGATCTCATAAAACGTCTTCTTAGGAGCATGCATTTAATGTCAGACGATCTCATAAAAAGTGTAGTTAACCAAACCGTAAATTGAAAGCTAAAACTGATTTTACATCCTTTTTCCACTGCGGGAGTGCGGGACTGCGGGAGAAGTAGTTTTATCCCCATTTCATATTCATCCTTTTTCCACTGCGGGACTGCGGGAGCAGTAGTTTTATCCCCATTTCATATTCATCCTTTTTCCACTGCGGGACTGCGGGAGCAGTAGTTTTATCCCCATTTCTTATTCATCTTTTTTCCACTGCGGGACTGCGGGAGCCACAGATTACCAGCTCAAACTTTCATCGACTTCGGGACTGCGGGAGCATGCATTTAATGTCACGCAATCGTGGCCGGGTATTCTGAAGTTTAGCCCATATGGGAAATATGAACAGTCAAGAAGACAAGGCAACGTTTTCAAATTTTTGTCACCCTTGAAACCCAGGCGCAACACTTGTTTAACCAGCAGACTTGCAATGCTGTTTCCAGAATCTTCCCTTTACTCTTTAAATGTCGCTTGCTTTTGTCCCATGAAAATCATTCATACGCGAATTTTAGTCACCTGTTACGCAGATCTCCAAAAACCGCAGATAAGTCTGCATTTTCCCTTTGCATGTTGTTTCTTTCGCTTATGTTTGCGTTGTAGTGGAGATGCATCCGTGGTGCACATGCTTTAAAACGCAAGTTCAGTTCTATTTTGTAGGATTGCGTGATGCGCTTGTCGTCCGCATTCGCTTGGGTACGACGTGGTTGAAGATGAAGATCATTCTATAATAATTGCGTGAATGAATCTTTTTTTTGTTTGTTTGTTTCCCTTCGACGATATCTTTTTAATCAGGAGAACTCTGATATCCCTCTTTAAAGTCATCGTCTACACAGACAGTTTTCCCATTTAAAATCAGTGTGTCTCTTAGCCAATCCAAAATTTTGCGTTAATGCACTTGCTATCCGAATTTTAGGCTGCCTAAGATAAACAGCTGAAACGGGAACAGCGTATCTTTTCCTTTTGTTTATATACAAGCTGAAAGTATAATGAGAAAATCCATTTTCATATCCTTTGACAGAATATTCCAGTATTACATCTTCTCAAGTAAATTGCATCTTGAATTTGATTTGTTTAGGGTTGAGATTTTTAGTATCGCTGTGAATCAGCAACAGAAATCCTGGAAAAGGAGTCCCTTTCTTACTGGTTTTGTTTTGACATTGAGGCACACGACCAGAGTGATCCAGGGTCTTTCTTGCCTCGTTTCTTCTAGGGTGAGGAGACGAAAGACACCTTAAGAAAATATTGCATTATTCGCCGAAGGCGAGGTGAATATTGGTGAATAAAACCGAGCCCAAGTCGAGGTTTTTATTCACCGAACCGAAGGTGAATAACAGGGGAGATATCGTTGACGTCACCTATTGTCATTGAAGTACCAACCATGCAGAGCCTCATTGCCCTGTGTTGGGCACATTTAACAATTATTCTTTGAAATCAAAGTGAATAGTGCCAGAATATTGCGGCGAATTAAATATTCTGCCACTATTCACTGCGACTGACAAGAACAATTATTTTAGTATAATATATACACACAAAGTGATCTCAACATCATATGCAGAGGTGCAAAGCATGCAATGCGCGAAAGTGTTTACAGAAGCTTCAAACATGGCAAATCTAAATAACTTTCGTTAAAATCCTCGTCATAAACTAGCAAAATGGTCATTTAACACTGTTCAAATCAGCAATGTAAATCGAAAGTTTGCTTGTTAAAACATTTTTACCATTCGATCAAATTAGAAGTTCATTTGAAATGGAAATTGAAAGTGCAGTTTTGAAGGATCCACATGAAAAGGTCTTAAATGACGGCTCGCTCTAATTGAGGTGAGCGTTGCTTTGTTGTAAAGCTAATTAATATACACCTTATTCCAAAATGGCCGCCATTTAGATATTCTTTTGTTTTCATTCGATTTAGACCTTGATGCCTCGTTCAAGGCAAAATAAACTTTCTTAAACATTGTTTTAATTCTTCGATTTCAGAAACAAATTCATTTTGCTGGGCAAACCACCCTACAAAATAGACTTAGTCCGAGTGAAAGTGAAGATTGTTTAATTTTTAGCAAGAATTATCTGGGAAAACGAAGTCAAACAGTGGTTGGCAAAAGTATGAAGTCGTCTATTACCTTTGAAAACTTTCAGGCAAAATTTTGTGGCCCTCTTTGTATTCTGTAGCATAGTATGATCTTGTATACTCGATATTTCCGATTCAGAAATGCTGGCGAAACGCGAGTTTACGCCAGCCATTTTGTTTTCTTTGGATAACGCATTAGGGAGTGAATAATGTTCAATTACTCTGTGATAGCGAACCAATCAGATTGCTTGAAACACGAAGATGACTGAGCGAGTATATACTAAAGGTGATTATTTGAAAAAAGATGCTTTTTCTTTCAAACAATTAATTTCTTCGTCTGTCACCTAGACAAAACGGCTTGCGGCCATTTTGAAAAAAAAGCGCTAAAGTGATTATCGTGTAAAAATTACCAAGTGCAACCAATCAGCGCAGAGAATTTTCAATAAACGCCTTTGTAATTATACTAACGTGTATTAATCTTCGCTTCTGCACGTAACTGTCACAAGTTGGAATCATCAATCTCTTTTTGGCTTACAACAGTGGCTTACATCGTTACAAATTGAAAATAAACTCAGAAGGGTCGATCGTCTAAAGCGATCGCATTTTGAATATTTCGTTCGATTTGTGTATTTAGTAAGATTTATTTCGTTGTCCATTAGCGGGCCACTGAGATTTTTTTTTTCCTTTTACAGGCAAAATTTTGGAGTTTAAAAATAATCAAGAGTACAAGTGTCCGGTTTACAAGACCAGTGAGCGCCGAGGAACTCTATCCACTACTGGTCATTCAACCAACTATGTGATGCCAGTAATGTTACCCACTGACAAACCACAGAACCACTGGATTAAGAGAGGAGTAGCATTGCTCTGCCAGCTCGACGACTGATACTTTTGTATACCGCCTTTTTCGTTTTAGCTTTGTACGTCCTTATTTACATATTAACCCAGTCTTTGAATACTTATTTAGCTGAGTCGTTTCGAAATGATCCCATGACCAGCCATAGCGAGTGAGTGAAATGTCATCACTGACACTGTATGCTGCAAATATTTTATTTTATTTTATTTTCATTGTTTCACTGAGGAACTCCCTCCGTAATAAAATGACAAAAGCCTTTTTAAAGCATAGATAAAAATGTCTCCTAGGCTTGCAGGTATTTTCCTAGACTCTTTTTCTGAGCAAACCACTCGATTCAAAAACACTTCGGTGCCCAAAGCTCTTCTTTACATGGAGTGGACATCATTCCCGGGGAATCATGAAAAAAATCCCCCATGGTATACCTCGTTTCTTTTTCCGTGGAAAGCACAGGCACCCACGGTAAAAAACCGGTCGCTCATCATTTTCTTTGTAGTCTCATATGGCAATTAGCCACGTTCTTGTGCTTCTCATTGAAGTCAAGCCCTGTTGGCTGGAGTTGCTTGGATGGGTGACCTCAGATAAGAACCCGTGTTGTTGACTTTTTGTTTTGTTGGTTTTTTTATTTCCCTTGTTTTTTTTCCTTGGTTGTCGAAAATTGCAATATTACTTAAAGAAAATTCCCCTATCCCGCGGAAAGCGACATGAAAAGCTTTCTGCCCCACCTGTCCGGCTGTTTGAACTCGGCCCTCTCGCATCAAGAGAGATGTTACTGCCCCTTCAAGTCGGTTATTGTTACGAAACGTGTTTTTGCATTGCATTTATAACATTTTGCGCGATTTCAAAGATGGTACCCACCTTTTTGGAGTGCAGACTTGACGCCAAGAAACGAAACTTTGCGTTTTTAGCTCTTTCATGAAGTGGACCACAGGTAGCCCAAGCTCGGTATACGATTTATAGAATTTGTATTGGGAAAATTGACTTTGAGCTTATAAATGCTACAATAGCCTGTAAATGTAGAAATAAACTTCGCTCACTTCTACGTACAGTTGTCCTCGTCTTTTCTGTGCAATCGAAGGGCAAACTGTGTCCGTTTTAGCCGGGTTTGTGACTTTCGAGTTTTTACGATGTCGTTCGTTCTCATCTCCCCTCTTGAAGAGAAGAAAGGCTGGTGACTCCCGGCGACCTCGTCCCACAAATTGCTCTTGCATCACAAAGCAACGGTCCGAATCGCCGTAAAAACACCACAGCCTTAAGGCCAGATAAACTTTCTATCACATCAACTCCACTCTGGGACCACACAACGATTTTTGGCGGATAAATTCCAAATAATGTTCGGCTTTACAATCTTCCCATGCGTTCAGCAAGATGTGTGGCTACGGCCGTTATAGCTTGATGGCGATCGTATTACATTCTGCTCTCTCATTGGACAATTTGAAACGCTTGGCCAATGAGAGTGCAGAATGTAATACAGTCGCCATCAAGCTATAACGGCCGTAGCCACACATCTAGCTGAATGCATGGGAAGATTATAGAAAGCCGAACATTATTTGGAATTTATCCGCCAAAAATCGCTGTGTGGTCCCAATGTGGAGTTGATGTGATACGAAATTTATCTGGCCCTAAGTCTGTGGTGTTTTTATGGCGATTCGGACCGTTGCTTTGTGATGTGAGGGCAATTCTTGGGACGAGATCGCCTTTCTTCTCTTTATGAGGGGAAATGACCACTAACGACATCGTAAAAATTCGAAAGCCACAAACTCGGCTAAAACGGACACAGTTTGCCCTCCGATTGCACAGAAAAGACGAGGACAACTGTACGTAGAGGTAAGCGAAGTTTATTTCTACATTTACAGCTTATTTTAGCGTTCATAAGCTTGAAGTTAATTTTTCCATACAAATTCTTTAAATCGTATACCGAGCTTGGGCTGCCTGTGAGTGGACGAGTCTTTAATTTGATTGAACAGATGTAGATGGAGTTGCATGGCGCGAACTTATTTCACTTTCCATCTTTAAGCTAGTAGTAATCTCGGATGATTGAAGTGCGTTCGACAGTCGCTTATCCTGTATTTCCGTAGGGAACTAAGCATGTGATCGAAAAACAAGCCTGTCATCAGATCGAGATCAATACGCGTGCGATAATCCACGCGATGGTGCCCCTACAAACAACTGAAGAATTTTCGGGCGGGCTTCTTTGGTGTTCCTTGCGGAAAAAAATCTCGATCCTTTTGGCAAGACCACACAATCACCCAATCTGAACAAAATCAGGACGCGTTCTCCTTAGATCGAACGCAATTAGAAAGATTCAAAATTAATTTCCACCCCTCCGTGTATGCCAGAATGAAACTCTGTGGTGCAACCAGGAATGGAATGGCCTAGCTGGCTGATGACGTTTTATTTTCTATTTTTATTTTTTGCAGAATACCAGTTGTATTAGACCATCTCAAGGAGGGGAGGGAGGGGGTTGCACACCCCCTGCACCCTTCCCCTAGATCCGCCCCTGTGATGCTACACACTCATCTTCCGATAATAGATTTATTATTCAATTCAGTCGGAAAATAGAAGAAACGTAACGCTTAAAAATTAACTTAATAACTTGCTTCCTCGCGTGACAAACTATCTTACATGACTTTTCAGCGAAGTGACCGTTAAAAAACGAAAACTTGTCAATCAAGTCGTCGAGCAAAGCGTCGTGCATTTTATTTCAAACACTTGCATTACATGTAGGGAAAACAAAGATGAAATATCGGGAAATTCTCCATTATTATGTCCACAGAGATAGAAACGATGATCTCGTTTCCAAGTAAAATTCCAGGCGGGGAAAACTGACTTTGATGAAAAAATGACATAAAAAGTTGTCAAATTTCTTCAATGGCTCTTGCTTCTTTCACAGACTCGCACCACCGTTTCAATACAGTTGAAACATGGTGGAGTGGCCATACCCCGGCCACAGGTCTACAGGTCTGCTCCGGCAAGTTTAAAGCGTACATCTTTGATCAAGTGAAGCTGTGATCCTCACAGTTATGAACGCAATTTTAGCAATTGCGTAGAGAAGCCTCAAAAATTCAGGACTTCAACGGGGTTTGAACCCGTGATGCCGGTGCGACGCTAGCTGCAACCAACTGAGCTATGTTGGGACGAAACCTCAAATGACGAGCTGATAGTGGATCATAGCTTCACTTGATTTCATAGACGAGCTCAGGCGAGCGAAGCGCGCCAGCGGGTAAGATTTTGGGGGAAATAATAATAATAATAATAATAATAATAATAATAATAATAATAATAATTTAATACTGATCCAGAGCGCTATTTACAATTCACTAATCAACAGTGCTTTACAACTTAAAATACTACAATAAAATTCAAATTAGTAAAACTAATTACATGTATAGTAATAAAATAGAATACAGTCGAACCTCCACTAACGGCCACCTCTCCACAACGGCCACCTCTCTACGACGGCCACTTTTTTTTTTCCCGACGGACAGCTCAGACATTACCTCATGTTTAAACCTCTCTACAACGGCAACGGTCACTAAAGCGCGTCCTCCACTGGCAAAATAACTTCTCGACAACGGAAAAGTCAAGAATGGACACGAAATTTGATCTGTATGGCGCGTCGATGATTAATCACGGCACTTCTTTCATTTAAGATTAAAACATTTTTTAGAACATATTTGTTTTAGACTACGAGTAGTAGTCACTAACTTTGGCGATCTTTATCCAGCGAACACAAGCGCGCGCAAGAAAGTCACCTTCCGCAGGGCGGAAAGAGACCGGGCGGTGAAACGAGCGGGTCCGAGCAAAAAGGTGTGATGCAGTAGACTGGGGTCTACTAAAAAGCCTTTTCAAAATGGCGGCAAGTGTTGAGATCGGCGACTCACTAGAAGAATTGGAAGAATTGTTTTTACAGGACATCACAGACGACTGTTTTGATATGAACGAGGAAAAAAATTCTTCAGATGTTCCAGACACATAGCTGATGTTATTGTAACAAACATTTTCTCTCTGTTTTTGATTGGTTCTTTCCTATAACCTATGGCCTTTAGGTAAATCCAAGTGTTTTGATTGGTGCTTTCTTGTTCAGGACTTTGCTATACAAGCCATTTCCATGGAAAAGGTTATAAGCCATGGTTTTTTTTTTACATTTTGTTTATATTCTGCTGAGTATTTTCACGACTCGTGCTGTGTGTTGAAGGACCCAAAAGGCAAGTCAAAATACAAGTAACAACTTGGAAATATTAAGCTCTTACTAACCGAACTGGAGGGCGATACTGGGGAATATTGGTTGAACATTTTGGAACTAAAGTTGAGCACAGCGAGGTCCATACAAAAATGACCAAGGTGCAATATTCATCAGTATGGCTTGGGCAAGCTTAGTTAGAAAGTAGTTTATCATATGGTACTCGGTCCATGGTTGTTTCTTGAATTTGTGGCTTTTCAAAAACAAAAATTACACAGCTTATGACCGCTTTCAAAGAAATGGTCAGTATAGAAAAATCCTAACCAAGAAAGAACCAATCACAATGCTTGCATTTACCTCAAAACTACCTTACCGCAGGAGGAAAAGCCGGCAGGGCAAGCAACCCCCCACCCTTAGCTCAAGGCCTAGATCCGCCACTGATTACCACAATATTTTTTTGTAGTTGAATGATAATTGAGCTAATTATGTGCCTTACTGTGAGTACAATAGTTGTGCAAAGTTTAATTATGTCTTTAGAAATCAGTCATGTTCAGAGAAATTATTGGCACAGGATTTGGGTAAAGTGTTTTTTATTGTCATTATTGAGAGCTTACTGAACACAGGCTGACCAGAGTGCACCTCAGGCTAAATGACATACCATCGTAGCTTACTAGTTAGTATGAAGAGTTATATAGTTAATGTCAAGAGAATTTGGTAAGCCTATTTATGGTTAGCTCTCACAAACAGAAATGGTAACATGCTATTTTCAAAACAAAATAGAAAATAGAGCTAATTATTGTTACCTATTACCATTAATTATCTGAAAATAAAAGTCCTGCCTTCCACATTGTGTACACAGTGTGACATTGCAAATCGTCTAATTTGCATAATCTAAAAAAAAAATTTAAACTGGAAATATGAGACAAGATATTACAAAGTTTACAAAGTCATAAATGCTATCGCCCTCATTTTTTGAATGACCTTTACAAAAGAGTGATAAATGTATTTTTTTGGATTATAGGCTCTATAACTCAATCAATAAGACTGGAATTTTGCAGAGTGGTTAAGCATTTGAATCACAAACCCTCTGAGGGGAGTCTGAATGTCTGGGAAAAAATCTACTTTGTGCACGAAATACAGATGACGTAAAATAATGGAAACAGGCGACAAGAAACAATATCGCTCCAAAATATAATCATGTCTTGCAAACAGTGGTTAAACAATAATTATGTTACCATTTGTGTCTGGTGCCCCAAGAAGGAACCATATTACGGTAAATTAAAGATGAACTGTCCAAGTTAAATTAAGATTAGTTATTTAATAGTAATACATGAAGCAGCAGTTAACCTAGCAACCTTTGTAGCTTTCTTAATTGTTGTTGATAGAAGAATCCTCCTTACAAGAAGGAGTTTCTCTCCACTAAAACATTCACTAATTAGCAGGTAGTTTGAGGGGAATACTGTGTGTAAATGGTGAGTTGAGGAAAACTCATAGGCAAAAGTTAGGATTTGTCTGTAGAATGAGGGGGAGAAATTTACAAACTCAAGCAAACTCTCAACCCCAAAATAAGGTTAAAAAATGAAACAAACTCTGGGTGAAATTAAAAACTTTGATCAGAGAAACAGCCAGATAGTTCATGTATGAAAAACTGAATCACGTAGGAGGGATTAACAAATATTTGACCCTGAAAATTATTCAGCAGAAGTGGCCGGCTTGGTGGTGATGTGTCCGAAAAGGCTTGTGGTGTATGAGGCCACCTAAGCAGAAACAGCCACAAGTCAAAAAGGGACCTTGCCGAGTGCTGGAATATGTACTCAATACATTAAGGCCTTTTACTGACACCTTGAAAACAATATGAAACAGAAAGTTACTGTATTGATATGTAATATATTTAATTGATTGAATAAAAGGGCTTGATCAGCCACACATTTTTTTTCTCTTCTTTAAATAAGCCCTCAGACCCCCAAAAATAGATGCCTGTGATCCTTGAGTGTGAAATAGTTATGCTATAATTTTTAAGTTCTCTCTGCGGTGTTGCTAGTCAAGCCTAACAATAAATACAGTCATTGTTATAGTTTAAGGTATGTTCCAGGGCTTATGCTTTTAATTATTTTATTTATGTTTCACACAGTGGAACAAAATGTGATCATATTGATCAGCCACCGGTTAGCTTATTTGTTTGTGTCCAAACTGCACAAAGGCAAAGAAAACAATATGGGGTTTGGGAGAGGATGGGGAGTCTTAATTAAAACGTAGCAGTAGTGACAGGCTACAAATTGCTTTTCCTCACGGGAGGATATTCTGCAAGGAACTGGAATCATTGCTTTGTCCTCAGTTGGTACAAAATATGAAGGAGTTGCCATGGAATAGTATGACTTTTTTGCATGGTCATACCTAACGGGGCAAGGACATGGTATTTACAATAACTTATCAGTTTGCATTGTTTTGCTGTGATCCATTTTAAGTCTAGTCTATATATTACCTCGAGATCAAACATTGTTTGCCATGTTATGAAGTGTTCTCACACATCTGTCCTTCTGTGGAATGTTTGTTGAAGCTCTTTTTTCCAGGCTTTGAAGTAATTAAGTACTTGGTTTAAGTTGGTAACACGTTGATCTGTTATTGACTGCAGTGACCTGTTATCTTTGAAGACATTCCAAAGCATTTCACATTTTCATAAATTCTTGTGTCTTTTCTGTGGTGTTGTTTTCATGCAAAGCCACGTATTTGCAAACTTTTTCTGACAGAGTATTGACAGCAAGCTTTACTCGTATTTTATTTAAATTATCAAGATGAACTTACAAGCGCCCTGACTAAACCGTATTTGTTGTTTGCTGATTTTCCCAAGCGGCTGAAATCTTGAAAATAGTTTTTTACTGTCGGTGAAATTGACTGCGGCGGGCGATTCGTCGCGAGCGATTTAAAGTGAGCAAGTTTGAAGTTCTGAAACGCTGCTATATCCAAATATATCCAGCTGGTTTTTTACTATGTTATGTAAAAGCTATCGATCTTAAACATATCTAAAATTTAGAGTGGTGTAATGTGGAGTACTCCTAAAAGAAGCAGCGGAACACGGCTTGGTCACGAAAAGCAAGACATACCTGCATTCGACACTGTCTTACTTCACTCAAATTTAAGCAGCTTCCGACGAAAATACTTGAGTGATATTCCAACAGACAAAATAGTATTGAGTTTTGGGTCAAAAATATCAAAAAGGCCTTTAAAAAATACACTACTCGTGGCCCAAAAATAAAGAAAGAAAATTTGATTTCCGGTTCGTCGAGAGGATATTTTTGGCAGCCATTAATTGCACCGGAAGCGCGGAAGGAGCGCTCGTGCCAGTCCTTCTCCGCATCACCCATTGGGCCAAGAGCGGAGTGGCCGTTTCACCGCCCTATTGCCTGATTTCATACGTTGGGAAGCTGGAACCTAGTTGGGTTGTTTGCCGGACGGAAGTGGCGCGCCGGTGGCGCCAATACTGAATTTTATTCTCGAAATGGCGGACAGAAATAGCAAGAAAACATCAGGGTGGCACTGGAACTGTGCGAGTGCACTGTGCAAAAATAACTTCCGTACTCAAGGGGTCACGTATTTTACGTTACCATCTGATCCTGAACTTCAAAAGGGCTACGCGAAAGTTCTCATGAACGAGAATGTAAACTGGCGGAAACATGTAATTTGCAGTGCCCACTGGAGCAAAGGAAGAAAATCCAAAAACCAATTGCCAGACGTAGTTTGTACTCAGGAGTATGCTGAAAAAATAGCGGAGGAATACTCCAAAAAACCGAGTATCGAGCTGAAACGAAAACTTGAGTGTGCAAGGAGAGTGTTATCATCTATAAACGCAGCATCTAAAAATAATTGTACTCCCAGAAAAGCCCCAGCGAGTAGGACACCGCTTCCTTCACGTCCTGCTAAAAAAAGACGAATGTTACCCGAGAAACTGGAAGCAGAAAATGCCAACTTTAAATGTCAAGTTGAAAGATTAACAAAAGAACTCGACGAGAAAAGGAGGTGTATCGACAATTTGCAACAAGACCTTACAAAACTTCAAACAGAACTGAGTGCTAATGCACAATATTATCAACAAAAGTTAACTGCAAAGACAACGGCAATGGAGTTGAAAGAGTTTACTTATGAAACCCTTAAAAAACTCCCCCCAAAAATATTTTATATGACTGGATTAACAATAACTGAATTTGATTGTCTCTTTGAATGTGTGCAACCTTTCATAGGTGCAATGATTTATCCAGATTGCAAAGAAAGTGAAAGCACATCACATCTAAGGAAGCTAGACAAAAAAACAGAACTAGTATGCTTTTTATCAATGTGCAGACATGCCTTACATCTTGGAGTAATGGCATGGATGACGGGTACCAGCTCATCAACAATGTCAAGGATATTTGCTGGTTGGTGTGTGTTTCTAAGCAGTGTCTTTGAGGCTATTGATATGACCCCACTGCCTGGTTTTGTGGACAAATTTATGCCAAAACAATTTGTTGAGGCAGGATATTATGATACTGCACTCATTGGTGATGCAACAGAAGTTTGGATTTCCCAGTCTGAGAATTATGATTTGAACAATATCACATTCTCTAGTTACAAGAACCATACAACAGGAAAGATATGTGTATGGACAGTGCCTTGTGGGTTTCTACTCCACTGTACTGAGGCATATCCCGGTAGTATAAGTGACTCAGATATAACTGACCAGTCAAGAGTACTAGATTCTGTTCCAAGAGGCAAAACTGTCATGACTGACAAGGGGTTTAATATAACAGACTCTTGTCATCAGAGGGGTCTCCTGCACAACAGGCCCCCCATGAAATTTAACTCCCAGTTTGATGAGACCGAAGTTGTTAAAAATTTTGACATTGCAACTCTTAGAATTTATATTGAAAATTACATTGGCAGGGTTAGAGACTGGCAAATACTCAATAGGTGCTGGCCAAGTGGTAGAATTGATTTATTGGGTTATTGTTTTCAGATATTTGCCCACATTGTAAACATGCTAAAAAAACCAATTGGGCCAAAGGAATGAGTAACAGTTGTGTGAAGTCTCATGCAAAATTGTCTTCAAAAATTACCTCTAAATTATATCACTTTAAAAGCTTTTAAAATGTTCTCAGAAAGACAGTTCAGCAATAACTAATGTTGTAGTTACAGTTATCTCTTTTCATCGCTTCACTGATTTGCTTAATTAAACACAACTTTCTTTACCTGTTTTGCCATACTGTTTACCCATGACCTAAAATTGCGCAGCGTGTCATAGGTAGGTATACTTCCTAAAAGCTGCTTTCCCAGCTTAGCAAGGTAAGTATTCTCTTCATAATGCCATTCAGTCACAACCTCATGCTTAAGAATATGATCTGCAATTTCTTTCATAACATCAATCAACAGATCATTTCTTTTGATGAAAAAACAATTAGAGATTTTTTTTTCTGGTAGGTAAGACTGTAAGAATGTGATCTGTCCCCCCGTACAACACATTTGGAAATTTCCCTGAATGACATGTGAGCCAGTGACTTTCTCCAATGGTGTGTCAGCATTCTCTGCCCTTGTCTATACTTCAACCAGAAATGCTTCTGTAATGCCGTCTGGGCTAGCTCCATAATTAGGATCATTAGGATGTCGAAAAAATCCACAGCTTGACACAGGAGCACCTTCATATAGGAGAAAATAATGCAACAAATATTAATATTAAGTTGGGTATTCAGAAGTTTACTCTGGATACATTGGTGAATATGGTTCCCCTCTGGGCAAGGGGACATTATAGTGAACTCATTGATAAGTTACAGAGATATGCATCTGATATTTTACATGCCTCCATTGTATGGGTTAAGTGATTGCTTGCTTTGCCTTTTTCCCAATTACTAAAAAAATATTCCTGCTACTTACCAGTAAGTTTGGAGAAGCTTTGCAAAGCTTCCTTTTCATAAATATTGCCTCTTTGAAAGTTCTTAAATTTCTTTGGTTTGCAAATGCTTTCATCTACTTTATTATGTATGCAAAACCAAGATGAATCAAATTCTTTGTTTCCATTAAATCCAAGCAGAGATGGCAGTTTGCTAGCAGTGATCACTCCAACACGAGTTGCTCGCCACTCTGAGGTACCCTGAGCTACATCAAGGTACTGTTTGTTTCTTGAACTAGTAGGTTTGACTTCTTTTAACTCTGGAATTTTGACAGTTATTATCTCATCCTGAGACTCTGTAAGCAAATTTAGCAATGTTTGGGTTTTTTCAGGACAAAAGAAATTTTCATTACAGACTGAGTTTGTAGAAATGGAATCACTCTTGCTAATTTCTTGGTTTGATCTGTCAGCATCTGAAGGAACCAGTGCACTGTGCCAGATATCTCCAGTCTCTGCTGTAAACACAGGAATATTTTCATCATAGCTGGGAATTTGCTTTGCATAGTCATGCTCTTTGTATACAATTTTGCTCAAATAAGCACTTCGGTATGAGAGGTGGCAATATAATCCAGATTGTTTGATTTCATATTTTTCCAATGTCTGAAGAAAATGACTTGATACATCCACCTTGGACTTTGATATTCCATCCGATACCTTAGCGCCCATCTGTGAAACGTCTCTTTTCAGCCAATCACTTTTGTCTCTGCTTGAGTCAACCTTTTTGGGTGTAGCAGCAACCTTATTTTTCTGTCTCCTTCGTATGGCCACTTGTCTTGCAGATCGCGCATTTCTAAAATATTTCAGGCGAATATGAGAAGCAGCCGTGATATTTGATTTGCTCCCTTTCGTTGGTCTGTGCCATTTCTGTAATTTCTGAGTGCATGTCAACGACAAAAAAAGCTCATTAAAATTTGTCAAATATTCTAGCTGGAGCAGAATTACAATTACATGACAACAAAGACCACATTTCCCTATCGGACACTCGCAGAAACCTTTTTGAGGAATGTTGTCTTCGAATAGTAGAGTAGCTGTGCGGGTTACTTCAGACGAAAAGCTTTTCAAAATGCTTGATTTGACGTATAGTTTGCTTCCATCTTTCAAAGCTTTTATAGTTTTCATTCGCCTCGAAGAGAACATTCTCTGAGCCTTCCGAAACTGGCCCAGCATTCCTTGTCGTTTGGATGATTGATATTTTTTGATGACTTCCTTTTGAATTTTTGGGAAAAGCAAAGCATCGCACTTCCATCCAGCTGTAGCCGGTGGAATGTCTTGCCTTAAAAGAGCTGTTGAAAATTTGTACTGTTTACAAATGCTGTTTACTCTTCTGTCAAATAAGTCTTCGTCTTTGAGTGGTAGCAATCGTTCCATCAAGTCCTTCTTCGTTCCACATGATTTCATTTGCAGCTCTTGACAAAATTTTGCTAATTTCCGGCTGTCTAGCGATTCCAGTGACCCCTCTCTAAGTTCTTTTTTAATTGCTTCTAAACTGAAAGTTCTTGTTTCAACAGCCATTTTCTCCACTTTGACTTCCGATTCCGACTTCCGTCCGGCAAAAACCCAACTAGGGTCCAGTTTCCCAACGTATGAAATCAGGCAATGTATAAGCGTCCTGCCTTCCGCGAGGAAACGCGTCGCAAAGGAAGATAAAAATGGACAAAATTATCGCCTTTACTCCCAGTCTAGTTTGTTTGTTTCTTTATTTTTTTTTTCGCATTTTTATTCTCGAGTTGGTTGGAGGGACATCTTGTTCGCGGCTTCAGTGCAAGTCGCAAAAGCATTTGACAAGCAACTTGATACCACATTACAACAAACAACGCACTTTGACAGGTTTCCGAGTCACGTCGTCTTGATTTATTGAAACACCTATGCCATCATGTATCTTTGTTTTTAAACTTTGGATTACATTTTGATTACGTAATTATTCACATTAAATCTGGACTTCATAACAGCAAATTTCCAGTTTTGTCTTCAGCCATTTGCACTACCTCCTATCGCCAGTAAATTTGTAGACACAAGGTATCTCGACACCATACCATGCTCCTCTGTTAACACGTTTTCCAGTCACTTCTAAATGCCCAGAGTTTGTTCCTTGCTTCAAAAATTTTGTCACTGTACAAGCCATTAATCTTGGCACATGTCCAATAACTTCATCATTAGTTGTGACTTGGTTCGGGTGAACATCATTCTTGCGCTCTGTGTTGTCTGTGTTTCCTTCATTACCAGCTTTCTCTCCCACTACAGCCACAGCACTGATATCGTCGATGTTGCTGGGTTTTCACTTAGTGGACCGTTGGAGTATCGACGGCTTGAACGTTTACGGAAGAAACCGTGTATCGCATAATCAATGTTTTATTCACTATCATAATTATTCCATCTGAAATGAACAAATTACATAACAACCACTGAGATATTTGAATACGCGAAATCTCTAAGCAAATGAACAGAAAAGAATCAAAATAAAGGACTCAACTAAACTTACTTCTGTGGCGGGTTTCCGTAAACCACGAACTCTTGAAACTGAACAACTCGACGGTTTAAAACGCTGAAACTGGTTGACTTAACTGACTACTGAAACTGGTTAGCGACCGACTCATATCCTTTCAAACACATGCTATTAACTGATCTGAAACTTAAGCCTTAGTAACTCAAATGAATAGGCCTTTTGCAACTAACGATCACATGGTACAAAATCCGCCATGCTGGAGGGCAAGCTCATTATTATTCCCCCACTGGGACATTAAAACAAAGAGACCTGAACCAGTCAAGCTTGACTTGCCTTTGTTTTAATGTCTCTTGTCCACCTTCTCCAGAAGGCGTCCACAATCTGCTGGATGAACTCTACTCTTTTCCTTGGGTTCCTTGTCTCATTGAACGGGCCCTGCGGAACTTGAGAAGACGCTCTACCTAACAGCATATCTTCGGACATAAATAACCTCCATCGTCTGGATCATTTGGAACTCGACCAATCGGTCGTTGATTGACTAGGTTAGCAACTTCTAAAAGACACGTATACAAGTCAAAAGGCGTCAAGGTGTGATTTCCCACTGCTTTCTTTATAGCGGTCTTGCAACTTTTTACAAGAGCCTCTGCTCAACCATTCTGGTGTGGTGCTCCTGGGGTTGTAAACTTCCACTGCATTCCTTTATCTGCTCGAAGTGTTGCAATGTTCCATCCTTCAATCATCTTGCGGAGTTCCCTTTGAGCTCCTACCATCTACGTTCCGTTGTCGCTTATCATCATAGCGGGGTAACCTCTGATGGAAAAAAAGGTGCGAAGCGTTTGAATGAATTCCATGGTAGAACAGTCAGTAGCTATTTCTCGATGGACGGCTCTTGTGTTGAGGCATGTGAAAATAACTCCATAGTACTTCGCCGTTTTGTTTTTTCCAATTTTTATCGTGAAGGGACCGAAATAATCGCACGACGTATAGTGGAATGGCGGGGTTTCTGGTGCCGTTCGGTGTTGAGGTAGGTCGGCCATGATCTGTGTTTCTGTCGTCGGTTCCATTTCTCTGCAAAAAACACACTTGTACTTGACTGCTTTTGCAAGGTCGTGACCTCGCACTATCCAATAGTTTGTTCTCGTTTTAGCTACTGTTGTCGCTACCCCGGGATGTCCGCACCCATGAGCTTCTTCTATGATAAGACGTGATACGATGTGGTCATGAGGTAACAATACTGGGTGCTTTGTTTCATAGGATACGATTGCCTTATCGACGCGTCTTCCAACTCGGATAATGCCTTCGTCATCTACAAAGGGACTTAGCATCTTGAACTCGTTGTTCACTAGGCGGTTCTGTAGGCTTCTCTGTGCGTGTCTGATAACATGCTTTCTGTCTTCCTCTAACTCTTGAGCAGATAGCGGTCCTTGACACATTTGGGACTAGTTAGTTTGCTTTATCTTGGCTAGAAACTTTCTCTTCATCCTGAGTACCCATGTCATCACGCGAACTAGCTTCTTCCAACTGGAAAATATATTGCTGTCAACTATAGTTGGCGAGAATGCCACAGCTCCCACGTTCAACGTCTTCCTACATTCCTTCTCTACTTCTTCTTGGTTCGGCTCTGGTTCGCTCTGGGGCCACTGTTCTTTAGGCAGGCGTAAAAAATCTGGTCCGGACTGCCATTTACCTGACAACTCCGTAACCACTATACCACGCGAGACATCATCTGCTACGTTGTGTTGGCTTGGAATATGCTTCCACTGTGCTGGGTCGGTTTGACTTTGAATTTCTCCTATTCTGCTACAGACAAACGGTTTGTAACGCCTGATCTTGCCACGAACCCATGCTAACACGATGGCACTGTCGGTAAAGATGACGGTTTCTTTGAACTGGAAACGAGACTCTTCCTTGATTGTGGCTTGTAATCTGGAAGCTAATACAGCCGCTTGTACCTCAAGCCGCGGGATTGCGATCTTTTTGAAGGGATCTACTCTTGACTTGGCTGCTATGAATCTGATATCAAATTTACCCTTCTCTACTGCCAATCTGATGTAAGCACATGCGCCAAATGCGTCTTGAGATGCGTCTGCAAAGACACAAAGTGTCGGTTGGGAATCTGCGGGTTCCGGTGGGGATAAACTCCTTGGAAAGGAAACTTCATTAAGCTCTTTCATTTCCTTGAAAAGACTGAGCCACTTCTGTTGCACTGCTGCAGGGAGGTCTTGGTCCCACTCATATCCTTGCTGCCATAGCTCTTGAAAGCCAATCTTAGCTCGTATCAGAAAAGCTGCTGCGAAGCCAACAGGGTCATAAATTCTTGCTATTTGACTGAGGATACATCTTTTAGTCCATTCGCTTGAGTCCAGGCAGTCTATGGTCTCAGATTTCACTTTGAACTTAAAGGAATCTTCGGTAGAGTTCCACACAATGCCTAAGACCTTATGTTCACCTGATCCATTAGGAACATTCACTTCTTCATTCTGTTTATCGCCAGTGTCCTTTAAATCTCTATTTGATTGCCATTCTTTAATTCTAAAACCACCTTTGGCTAACACTTGATCAATTTCCGTCGTCAGTTGCCGAGCGTCTGACGCAGTTTGCACTGAGTCCAGAAAGTCGTCCATGTAGCTGTTTTCTTTCAGTGTCTTTGCTGCACTCGGACTTTGATTTTCTCCTTCTGCTGCTGTTTTTCTCAAGGCTATTTGTGCCATAGCTGGTGCTGGTTTGTCACCAAACGTCAAAAACGGTCTTCACGTAGGTGTCAGGCTTTCGATCTATCTCCATACTTCTCCACAGGAATCGATGTACGTGCTGGTCTTCCTCTGGTATCAGAATTCTGTGGTACATCTTGGATACGTCACCACTGATGGCTACTTGATTTTCTCTAAAGCGCAGAACGACCCCAAAAATACTGTTTAACAGGTCCGGTCCTTTTAACCAATAGTCGTTCAGTCGGTGGCCTTGATATACCCAGGACGAATTGAAGACAATTCTTATAGGCGTGCTCTTTTTATCTGGTCTCAAAACCTCGTAATGAGAGATGTAATGCACAGGACCAGTGTATTCTGCCAATTTCGCGTCTGTTAACTTTCTAGAAAACTTCATTTCTTCCATCTCTTGCATCTGCTTGTTATATGCTTTAGCGTTCGCTTGGCTCTTCATTAATCGGCGCTCTGTTGCTTCTAACTTTTTCATAGCTTGTGACCGGTTATTGGGGAGAAACTTGGGATCCGTTTTCCACGGATAGGGAATCATCCATTGATTTCCAACTTTCTTGCAGGAGTTTTGTATCATTCTTGTTTCCTCTCGTTCTGACTGGGTTAACTTATCCGCTGAGCAGACACAGGGTTTCACTGCTACTCCCATAGATTCTGTGGACCAAAATTCTGACCGATGAACAGGAACGGTGTAGCTGACGAGAAATATTCTATTTGTTTCTTGATTTTTGCTGGTTGTTGCCCCAATTACCACCCATCCAAGCGGTGAATTCCTGGCCACCAGAGGTTCTGATTGTCTCGTCTCGCCAGTGTGCATTTGGGCGTGGTCTATACCAATAAGTAGGTCCACTGGACCTGAGCCTCGATAAATCTTCTCTTTCGTCAGAAGTGACTTTTTTGCAGCATCCTCCTTCGAAATTCCGGCAATGTCATCGCTTATTCGGGGAATCCCTACTGCCTTCACAACGAAACTTCTCCTGTTAACTAGAGAGGTTAGTTGGACCTTGAACTCTTTTGTCTTCATCTGCTCCTCTTCTCCGCCTATTTTGGTTATGGTAATTGAAACGTTCTTCCCGTCTAGACTCTCTGCTGTCTCCATACGAATCAGACTTAGTTGAGCTCCAGAGTCGAGAAGTACATTGCCACGCTTGTATAATCCCTGCCCTCCTCTTTGTACTGAGATAATCGGTAGTAATACATCTTGACTATCCAGGACTGAAGAGATGCTTACTCTGACGTCTGCATTCTTGTGCAGCAGAGGATGATGGTAGTATTTGCATTGCTTGCCGTTCATTGTTTCTGTACATTGTGCTCTTCTGCTACAGTTGGACATTCTATGTTCTCTACCCGCTCTTTTAAGGCAGCTAAAATAGGCGTGGTTCTCCTTGGCGGCATTTAAACGCTCATCTAGACTTAACGCAGCAAATTTCAGGCACTGGTCCGGCCAGTGAGTTGAACCTTTACACAGCCAACATTTAAAGGTTGATACTTTGCTTCGTTCTTCATTTCCTTTAGTTACGTAATTAACTGCGTGATGAGTGCTACTTGTCCTGAGGGGGGCGGTGGCTCGCATGCGCGACTTCATTTCAGTGGTCATCCACGTCATCAGATGGTGGAGAGTCGCCGGCTCGCCGTTCTTTTCTAGATCTCTCGACCAGACTTTTCTGTCATCGGCACACATTTTCTTTTCAATTAATGACAACATGTGACGGTTATCCATGTCACCTGGAACTCCAATATCTTTCAACGTGATGTAACATCGTTTTACAAGGTGGACTAAGTCGCAAAATCGAGCATCTTCGCCGTCTCGGAGTGGCTTAAACTTAACTACATCTTGCATGATGGTGTCAGAGACAACTCTAGGATCGCCATAAATTGAGTCCAGATATTCCCATGCTGCGGTGTAATCTGTCCCTATTCCCTTAATTAACTCAAGCGGTTTGCCTTGGAGACACGTGCGCAGAAAAGTGATGGCATCGCGCGTGCTGTACTTCGATTCAATCGCGTGTTGAAAGTCTGCCTTAAATATTGCATACTCTCTAACGTCTCCGGAGAATTTATACATCTTTGGCTTCTCCATTTTAAAGCCACACGAATCGCCAGCGGTATTTTGATTATTTTCTTGATTATTCACAACTGAGGTGTTACTAGCGGAAGTGTTAATACTTTGGTTTCCACCCAACTGCATTCCTGACATTCCACTGTTGTTTTGTGGTGGGCTTGCTGAACCAACATCGTTTAAAATATCATCTTTCGTACTAACTGAAATACTCTTTACTGTTTCTGTTTTATCAATGTACTCTTTTGCCTGAACCTCTACTCTCATAAACATTTCTTGACACTCTTCGAGCCACATTTCTTCTTTCTCAAATTCTTCATCATCTTCAATCAATTTTGTTGATTCTTCATGCTTCTGAGTGAGCTTCTCGTATGCCTCCTGAACTTTAGCAAGTGACTCTCTTACCTCGGTAGCTGGGCGTTTGCTTTCGATTGTGTGTCGAAGGGATTTTCCAGCCCTGGTTGGCGCTGCTTTTCCATTTCGGCGGGTGACCTTTGCCTCTTTAAGAGCTTCTGACATGTCGAACTCCTCGTGACCTCCAGGTTAGCGTAGAAATCGAATGAAGTGGACAGTTGGAGTCTCGACGGCTTGAACGTTTACGGAAGAAACCGTGTATCGCATAATCAATGTTTTATTCACTATCATAATTATTCCATCTGAAATGAACAAATTACATAACAACCACTGAGATATTTGAATACGCGAGATCTCTAAGCAAATGAACAGAAAAGAATCAAAATAAAAGACTGAACTAAACTTACTTCTGTGGCGGGTTTCCGTAAACTACGAACTCTTGAAACGGAACAACTCGACGGTTTAAGACTGCTGAAACTGGTTGACTTAACTGACTACTGAGACTGGTTAGCGACCGACTCATATCCTTTCAAACACATGCTATTAACTGATCTGAAACTTAAGCCTTAGTAACTCAAATGAATTCTCTTAAAATGTCAATCAAAGCTTTATGCGTTTCCGGTACTAATTAATCAGTTCTATCTCTGTAACACGTAGTAAGTTGTCTTTTCTTTTCTCGCCGATCTCAGGTTCCAATATGTTCACATGAGCATGATAGCCACGTACAAAAGATACCGCCTCCTCTTTCTCTTCAGTTTCGCCTGCATCTCCAGGTCCTCCCAGGTTAAACTGGTGCAACCGTTTGGTAGCCCCTATCAAGGCTCTGGAAATGGGTATGACGTTTTGCACAATTTTATCCGGGGTCAGACTCTCGTCAGCCAACAAACGTTTCTGTTTACCAGTCATCGTATCCGCTTTACTCAACAGAGAGTTTTCCATCATTTGCTTTCAACATTTCTTTTTCGGGAATCACAATCATTTCTTCCATGATGGAGGCACTCCCTCGGGGCAGATTCAGGTTACCTTCGAAGAGGACGTGAAAACGACAACGCTTCTTGCAAAAGGTGCACGCATGACCTCACTTCTCTCGGACTTGTCCATAATGCACCATCTTCCTGGGACATCAACCAGGTGCGTTTGAGCGAGTTTTTACGTTTCCCCACGCGAATGCGCGTTTTTTATTTTGCTTATCAAATTTAAGACCAGCTCCCTGATGGCATTGACTTGATTATGATTGGCATGCTGAAGTAATTCCCGACGACTCTACCTATCGGTTTCCTGTATAACGGCCTGCAAAAACTGGAGTTGTCTTCTCAGACGTTTCATCACCGTCTTCGTTTACATGTGGCTGCCTTAATAACATTTTTAGCTCTGTAGCTGGCTGCTTCGCCAACGGCTCCTAAGGCGGCTGCTTTAACTGCAGTGGTCAACACGGGTGCGAGGAGTGCCAACAAGGGTAACAAGCCTCCCTTTTGTCTTCGGTTGTGTAGATGACTGTGCTTAGCCGCTTTAGACATATTGATTTATCAAGGAAAAAGCCTCTCGCCTTTTATACACTCGATGTGAATGAGAGATGTCCGTCCTCGTAACACTCCCCTTTTACCGGCACGTACTCAAACTACCCAACATTGTGAACATTGATCCGACATAGGTGGGGTAGAATCCGTAATCGTATCGTCCAAGGTTTCCATTTTGATCAGAAATCCTTCCAAATGGTCCAAGGGGACACCACATACGTACGTTCACAATTCGATCGATGTTTTTGCATAGGTGGTGTAAGCAAACTTTGACATGTCCACTTTGAAGGCAAACTTCTTAAAATCGTTCCATCCTTTCACTACGGTCCCCAGGACTGCTATACAAGCTACTAGTAAACTGTTATCTAGCACGGGTCCCACGATCAAGCCGGCTGCCACGATCAATAGGGCCAATCCATTCAACAGGCTGTGACACCACTTGAAACGGTAAAATATGTTACGATGACACCACCATTGTCTGTGGTAAAAAGAAAACAAGGAATCCAACCTTTTACTTCATTCTGGTTTCCATTGTTCCAGGCCCGCAGGTGTCGAAGTAAAGCAAAGACACGAAGGTCAGACGTTGGCCCGATTCTAGGTACTCTTCCACCGCTGTAATGAGCACGGAAAATAGCCCTTCTAGGGATCTTTTATGCGGGTTCGGGTCCAACCTTCTTCTTTGAATAGGTGTGAGAAGAGTCTCTAGCGAACGTCTGAAGCGCAGGCAAAGTTCTGCCTTAACTCTTCTTGACCAAATACATGAGATCATAAATGCCCTCAACTCCAGCTATTGATGGCTTGGAGACTCTGGGTCTTCCAATGACAACAAATCCAACGTTCCAAAGGCTTACTCTGATAACGTCCCAAGAGTATCCCATAACTGTCCATGATTTCGCACACGTCTCCGTCAGTCCATATGGCCAACCACTGCTTTCCCGCTTTGTTGTGAGGGTTTGTATTAACCATGTACCCTCATGCAAGGTTT